>NC_059195.1:19976930-20039430 GCF_020615455.1 Coregonus clupeaformis
TCTCCTCCATGTCTCCTCTGTGTCTCCTCCATGTCTCCTCTGAGTCTCCTCCATGTCTCCTCCATGTCTCCTCTGAGTCTCCTCAATGTCTCCTCCATGTCTCCTCTGAGTCTCCTCCATGTCTCCTCCATGTCTCCTCTGTGTCTCCTCCATGTCTCCTCTGAGTCTCCTCCATGTCTCCTCTGAGTCTCCTCCATGTCTCCTCTGAGTCTCCTCCATGTCTCCTCCATGTCTCCTCTGAGTCTCCCCCATGTCTCCTCTGAGTCTCCTCCATGTCTCCTCCATGTCTCCTCTGAGTCTCCTCCATGTCTCCTCTGAGTCTCCCCCATGTCTCCTCTGAGTCTCCTCCATGTCTCCTCCATGTCTCCTCCATGTCTCCTCTGTGTCTCCTCCATGTCTCCTCCATGTCTCCTCTGAGTCTCCTCCATGTCTCCTCTGAGTCTCCCCCATGTCTCCTCTGAGTCTCCTCCATGTCTCCTCCATGTCTCCTCCATGTCTCCTCCATGTCTCCTCCATGTCTCCTCTGTGTCTCCTCCATGTCTCCTCCATGTCTCCTCTGTGTCTCCTCCATGTCTCCTCTGAGTCTCCCCCATGTCTCCTCCATGTCTCCTCTGTGTCTCCTCCATGTCTCCTCTGTGTCTCCTCCATGTCTCCGCTAAAGGTCGATCCTCATCCATTCCCTCACGCCCACGTCACTACAACACACACAGCAGCAACACACAACAATCTGCTTTGTTCTCAGAAGAATGTGAAATCAGTTTGATATAGCTAATCATTGATATGTTTGATCATGAACTGTGTCCACAGAAGCCCTTAAAAATGTAGAATATCAGATGCCTACCAAGTTGATTGGGTCGTTAGGAAATCTATTCTCTGTAAAAAGCAGAGCAGCCATGAATGTGTTATCCTCACTGTGGGTTTGTAGGGATGGTGCCAATGAAACACAACAGCAGATTCCAGCAGAATGTTTTCAGTCTCTACCTGCATTAATCATCTCAACAAAATGTCTCAGTGTTTTGTCACAATGCTGCTACACACACTACCCACACAGTGTATTATACTGAGCCCTGAGTCAGAGAGAGACAGAGACACACAGAGAGACACAGAGACACAGAGTGAGAGACAGAGACACACAGAGACACAGAGAGAGAGACAGAGACACACAGAGACACAGAGAGAGAGACAGAGACACACAGAGACACACAGAGACACAGAGAGATAGAGACACACAGAGAGACAGAGAGAGAGAGACAGAGACACACAGAGACACAAAGAGAGAGACAGAGACACACAGAGACACAGAGACACACAGAGAGACACAGAGACACAGAGACACAGAGAGAGCGACAGAGAGACAGAGAGACACAGAGACACAGAGAGAGAGACAGAGACACACAGAGACACAGAGACACACACAGAGACACAGAGACAGAGACACAGAGAGAGCGACAGAGAGACAGAGAGACACAGAGACACAGAGAGAGAGACAGAGACACACAGAGACACAGAGAGAGAGACAGAGACACACAGAGACACAGAGAGCAAGACAGAGACACACAGAGAGACACAGAGACACGGAGAGAGAGACAGAGACACAAAGAGATGCACAGAGACACAAAGACACACAGAGAGACAAAGAGACACAGAGACACACAGAGATGCACAGAGACACACAGCGAGACAGCGAGACACAGAGACACAGAGAGACACAGAGAGAGAGACACAGAGACAGAGACACACAGAGAGACACAGAGACATAGAGAGAGAGACAGAGACACACAGAGACACAGAGACACACAGAGACGCACAGAGACGCACAGAGACACAGAGATACACAGAGAGACAGAGACACAGAGAGACACAGAGAGAGACACAGAGAGAGAGACAGAGACACAGAGAGACACAGAGACACAGAGAGACACAGAGAGAGACACAGAGACACAGAGAGAGAGAGAGAGAGAGAGAGAGAGAGAGAGAGAGAGAGAGAGAGAGAGAGATTCTCCATTGAACTTGCTTTTTAGTCCAGGCTTATTCTGTGTCTGGGAAAAACCACCAGAGTAAGTTTTGAGACATTAATTTAACCAGAAAAGTTAAAGATGCCAGGTGTGATGTGAAATATTAGCCCTCTGACAGGGAAGGGAACAATTTTGTGACTCGATGGAGAAGTTGTCTTCGTTCCAGGATATAGTGTAAGTCCGGTTTAACTGACTGACCACAGTGCTGAATCAGACATTCGAACAACTGGAGTGTGTTGGGGGAAAAATGCACCTGTGATAAAATGTTCCAAGATGGCCACCGAGAATCCCGAAATGTTACCCTATTTCATATGTAGTGGACTACGTTTGACCACTATATAGAAGGTGCCATTGATTTCAGACACAGCTTAGAGCCTACATCCTGACTGTGTTAGACAGTGATATTTATTTCTGGGAGGTAAGAGGGTAAGTAATATCCAGAGAGAGAACGGAGAGGAATAAGGTATGAATTATGAATGACTGCCAAGGGTGTGTGTATCTGGGGGGACGTGTGTGTGCGTGTGTGTGCGTGTGTGTGTGTGTGTGTGTGTGTGTGTGTGTGTGTGTGTGTGTGTGTGCGTGCGTGCGTGCGTGCTTGCGTGCGTGCGTGCGTGCGTGCGTGTGTGTGTCTGTGTCTGTGTCTGTGGGGTGGATGGAACTGCTGACGGATCGTTTTCCAAAAAGATGCTGGATCAGGTTAAGTTACACCAGACAGGGATGATATCCAGCCTGTAATAACACTCGTCTCAGGTATTAATCTGTCCGTCGACTACCTCTCCCTATTTCCTATCCAGACAGACGTCACTTCCTCCTCTTCTATTAGTTATTCCTGATGTACTGGTGTGGGTGTGGCCCATACGAATAAAATAAAGTAGATCGTTTTTCTTCTTTACAAACCCTCACATGATCAAAAGTCCCTCAGTAATGAGTAATGAAAAGTAATGAACAACATCGAGTCTCTGTGTCATTTGGATTGACTCCAAGGTAGGAGGAGGGAACATCAGGGAATATTTCAGCTAAGAACTGAAAATTAATTGCAGGCAACAACGCGCACGCACGCACACACACACACACACACACACACACACACAGACACACACACACAAACAGCTGGTCGGCTTTTCTCAAACTGCAAGCAGGACAATCCAAGTGAGGGTGGACAAGGACATATGTTAGAGAGATAATGAATGGGACTAAATACTACCAGGAGGGCATTAGTTTCCTATCCAGCTAATATCTACTGCTGTCAGATGTCTGAGGGATTTCACATGGCCCCTACAAGCCACCGTACATTTTAGGGTAATCTATGTGCTTTTACAGCATTATGCAGTCTATGAAGTGGGATCGTTTAAAGGGGTATCCAACGGTATTTTAAGTTGAGGGCTTCATTGGATTGGAGAGAGAGAGAGTGAGAGACCAGTTCCTCTTCTATGAGGGATGCCATATCAGAATAAGCATGACTCAATGAAGATGTATCAACAAAACACAACAAAACAAACAGCCTTTGTGTTTCTCTTCAGAGCCTCCCAGTGGGCTGCCTTGCCCTCGGCCCTCTCTCCCATGCGTCCGAAATGGCACCCTCTCCCCTATATAGTACACTACTTTTGACCAGAGCCTGTGCACTAAATAGGGAATAGGGTGTCATTTGGGATAAGACCTCTGCATCTCTCCAGGAAGGGATGCTCCAGGTCTGGTTGTCTTTCTATTGGAACCATTCAGCAGGAGACATGGCTCAGGGGACGTCATTAGAGGGGCTGGCTGCAGTGTGCCATTTCAGCCAAGGTCTGCCTGTGTGTGTGTGTGTGTGTGTGTGTGTGTGTGTGTGTGTGTGTGTGTGTGTGTGTGTGTGTGTGTGTGTCTGTCTGTCTGTCTGTCTGTCTGTCTGTCTGTCTGTCTGTCTGTCTGTCTGTCTGTCTGTCTGTCTGTCTGTCTGAGAGCCCAATGGACCCTGGTCAACAGTAGTGCACTATAAAGGGAATAGGGTGCCATTTGGGACAGTCCCTATATATCCAAGCAGTAACATGAGTAATGATACTAATGGTAAGGAAATGGTAACGATCAAACACACTCCTCTTCTTCAATTGATCATCATTTAAGGGAATAAGTCTTGCCGTTCTGCTTTTGTCCACTTTAATTAAAAGATACTAATCTATTCATGTTAACAACCTATTACTGCACGTTTCATCGGTTCAGCCAATCACTCACTTCTGCTGCTAATCTCTTCCTGGTTCTATGGAATCTTGGAGTGGTCAGAACAGTTTAGTGATGACATCATTTAGAATAATAGAATATAATAGTTTCTTATAGAATGGAAACATGTACTATCTAGTGGGTAAAACCTGGTACTTTCACACTCATTTATAGGGGAAAATGCAAGCGACTTCAATGGCTAATTTCTCTGAACAGGGGAAAAACCCATCACCAAATTCACTGAGAATACATTACAAACAATACTCCAAGCTGCAGCGTCACACTACTTGTCAAACACAGAGAACTGATACTGTATACTTGGGGTGTGGGGTGGGCTTCATGTGGGGTTTGGAAGGTCCGCGGGTGGCTTTTCACCATCTATTTGGATTCCTCACGTCTTAAACAATTGTTAAGAAGAGGTTTGGTACTATATTTATTGAATACTATACGAATCCAATAAATTGAAATGGCCAATTTGGATGCAATCAATTAGCTTTAATTTCTCAGTTCAAATGATCTTTCAACAAAATAATGTTTCAGGAATACTTGTCTTACCTGAACCATTTTCAGAACAATCTGAGATGGTAGGTGTTCTCGTGCTTCTTGAGTTGGAACGACTCCTCTGGGACAGGTAAGCCAGCCATGTCTGTCTCTAACTCCCTCCTGATAATCTCTGGGACAGGTAAGCCAGCCATGTCTGTCTCTAACTCCCTCCTGATAATCTCTGGGACAGGTAAGCCAGCCATGTCTGTCTCTAACTCCCTCCTGATAATCTCTGGGACAGGTAAGCCAGCCATGTCTGTCTCTAACTCCCTCCTGATAATCTCTGGGACAGGTAAGCCAGCCATGTCTGTCTCTAACTCCCTCCTGATAATCTCTGGGACAGGTAAGCCAGCCATGTCTGTCTCTAACTCCCTCCTGATAATCTCTGGGACAGGTAAGCCAGCCATGTCTGTCTCTAACTCCCTCCTGATAATCTCTGGGACAGGTAAGCCAGCCATGTCTGTCTCTAACTCCCTCCTGATAACGTCGCAGCAGCAGGTTACTGCTGTTCCCTCTGGGTCACTCTGACCTTCATCCAATCCTATAGCCGCTACCGTGTCATTTTATCCTGGCTGTAACGTTCAATTACGCCCCTCTCATTAGGCCTCGAGGCTGAACACAGTCAATATAAAACATAGCAGTTTAGACCCATCGACAAAGGCAAACTGTTCCCCTCTTTCTACTGCCGTTGGTCTGTCATGTACATCAGTGTACTGTATATCACCATGGCTCATGTGGAGATGTTTTGAGGGGTAAAGAGTCTTAAAAGGGTTTTGCCGTTCTATGCCATGAATACGGTGTCCATATTAGGACAGCCTCAACTCCTTGTGACGCTGAGGCTGTCCTAATATGGACACCGTACAGTTACAGGGACGGCCTGTTCAATAGGGCGATATGGGCGACGCACTGCCAAACGGGAAAAGGAAGGGATTTTTTTTCTAATCAATTATATCACGGCAACAGTAGTTATCAGTGTTGTAATCTATACGTCTGATCTGCCACAGTGCCACACTGCCACTAAATGTCGAATCAGGCTAAAGTCGTGCTTCAAATGGCTCCACCCCCTTTTGGGGCGATTTCAGTCAGATTGAAAATCGCCCAGAACTTCTGTCATAGACTCCCATGTAAAATCTATTTTTTTCAAATTTCAGAGCCTTCAATACAATCTCAATGGGTGTCTGTGGGCTTGCACTTCAGCGCTTTCGTCATACGTTACGTAACCATGAACGTAACTGAGAAAAGAGTGGATTGTTTGAAAGAAGTTCCTTTTTGTCGGCGAACAAATGAAGATAAATTGGCAACGAAACAATTAGGACCTCCCAGACCAAATTTAATAATTCAACAGGTTTCTACTAAAGGCGGAAAGTCCTACACCCGAGGATTTTCCAAAAATTGGTACGAACGAAAAAAGACATTGCCACTCACTCAACTGGATGACGAGGGATACAGGCTAGCTGTCCGCCGCCACAACGATGAGGTTAGTGTTGATAATCACAAGTTTACTGGATGTGGATATGGTGTAATAAAGGCAGTTTATTCAGAGGTAAATATATCTGGAATCGCGTTCACGGACCCGTTCGTCAAACTCTTAGGGAGCTATAAATTAAGCCCCATTACTTACCATATCAGATAAGAGAAATTGCTGCAGCTACATATATTTTACATCCTGGCCCTACATAGTTCACTATTTGCATCACTTACCAAAATATTACATGTGGTCATATATGCTTGGAAAGTGGAGATGCCATAGAACGTCAAAAAAGTAAACATTGCTGGAGACACATTGCCGTTTTGGAGAAGACATCGCGTTTGCTAGCGAAGAGATTTGTTGTGGCAAATGAACTTGGGCTGGGAATTGCCAGGAACCTCACGATAAGATATATGCATCAGCATTGCGAGTCTCATGATTCTATACGTATTGCGATTCGATACTGTGATTTTATTGCGCACCATATGTCTGTTGCAGAGGGATCAGAAAGCCATGAGAACGAGTTTTGATCAGTCATGGAAATAAAAGTGCTGAAAACAAATTGGCTCCCAATGTGAAAAGATTGAGAACAAGCTATGAAGGAACAATAATGGTGTTTTGGTGCAGGTACAGCCAACTAGCGCTAAAATATTGCGATATTGTCAATACAGTATATCGTAAAGTATCACTATGTAACTCGATTTCTTTCACCCCAATCCCTCAAATTAACGGTAAATAACTGAATTGTTTGCCCCACATTTAGCTAAGATGATTAGCTAGCCAGCTAAAATGTTTTAGTTAGTTAGCAGTCGCATCTACAATAGTTTACTGTCAATAACATGTCTCCAAAAATGACGTGGTGTCTCCAATTGTGTTGACATTTTACAATTGCAATGCGCATCCATGAGTATCCACTTTCTGTAGCTCAGCTGGTAGAGCATGGTGCTTGTAACGCCAAGGTAGTGGGTTCGATCCCCCGGGACCACCCATACACAAAAATGTATGCACGCATGACTGTAAGTCGCTTTGGATAAAAGCGTCTGCTAAATGGCATATTATTATTATTATTATTATTATTATTATTATTATTATTATTATCTGAAGAGAGCCCCGAAACATTGTGTGCAGACATTTTATGCAATAAATGAAGTAGGTTCAATCTAGTAGTTCTGATCTTCTGATTGGTCCTGATGAGTTGGGCGAGGTCCCCTGCAGGCTACTGTCACTGTTGCATTGGCTCTGAGTCGGGTTCTCTGTCTTCAAATGTTCAGCCTAAGAGAGGGGATTTTTGTGTGTGTGTGTGTGTGTGTTTAACAGTGATGATGTGTGTGTGTGTGTGTGTGTGTGTGTGTTTAACAGTGATGATGTGTGTGTGTGTGTGTTTGTGTGTGTGTGTATCCTCAGAGCAAGAACTCGTGAGTTGGAAGAACTGAGAGGCCTATGGCGTGGGTGTTGTCCTTGGCCACCTGCTGACAAGGCTGACAAGATAGGACCCTTTTGTCCATTGTTATTGGATAGGAACAGAACTTATAACCAGCTCCTGACCTAAATAGATCTTAGCACAACATTTTACTCAACATATCATATTCCATATTCACTATAACAAATATATTTACTACGACATTAGCAAGAACCGCCACATCCTCAGCCGGCTAATCCAGTGTGTGAAGTTTTGCGGAGTGTTTGAGTTAGCTTTGCGAGGCAAAGATGAAACTGAGGGCTCCACCAACCCTGGTAAGCCAACACTTTTGAGATCAGTCAATAAATGCTTCTGGTATTGACTTATATGCTGCCCCTGTCTTCATGTTGTTGCTGGACATATATTTTTTTAAATGTGTGTAGGTCACCTAAATCATCAGAAAAATTGCCCCTCCTGAGAATTTTTTCAGGAGCCGCCACTGTACAGTTAGTGTTTGAATCTAAGTGGATTCAATGGAATGGTCATAGCTCTCTGCTTCCCCCCCCTCTCTCTCTCTCTCTCTCTCTCTCTCGCTCTCTTTCTCTCTCTCTTTTTCTCTCTCTCTCTTTCGCTCTCTCTCTCCGAGGCTCAGTCCAGGTTCCTCTCCGCTGTCTCTGACTTGGTCTTCCCAGCACGTATGTTCTCAGGCCCTGCACAGAGCACCGAGCACAGAGCGCTGCTTAACCAGCCATTCCACTGCCTGCAAATTGAGTGCATTATTTGCCGCTATGAGCCGTCACTTCAGAAGAGCTAGGCACCGTGCTGTTGTTTCCCCCTCCACTGAATCCTGTTTTAAACCGCTCCTGGGCCAGGATGGTAGAGGAGTGGGGTGGAGAGGAGAGGAAGGCTGAGGGGGACTGGGGAGAATATAAGGGGGACTAAGGTGGGGGTTGTTGAGAGGGACTGGGGATTGGCGTTTGACACTGAAATCTAGGGCAGTATGTAGAAAAGATAAGGGACCTATATATTTTTCCCATAATACCTTATAGCCTTTGAGAATTTACAATAAACTAAATAAAAGCTAGACAATCAGGCCCCCATTTATTTGTTATAATGTTTGATAAACATTAGCCATGTCAAAATGCATAGAATTTTAGGAAATTAGCTTAAAAATGGCAACATTATCTCTCAAGCTCCATGGCAAAATGTATATAATTGCAGGAAATTGGTTTCAAAACTGCAACATTTTCTTACAGCTCAATGGCAGGATGTGTGGAATTGCAGGAGATCCGCTTTGAAACTGCAACATTTTTCTCTCTCTGCTGACAAGATAATGTTTTACTTCCTCTTTGGTCTGCGTATGTTCTTTCACCGTTCAACCCTTATGGTGGGTCGCGACTCAAAAGTCACTTCAATTGGTGGGTCACGAAGCAAAAAAGTTTGGGAACCCCTGACCTATCCTGAAGATATAGTGCATTGCTTTTGACCAGAGACACCTTATTCCCTACCTAGTGTATTGCTTTTGACCAGAGGCTCATCCATCAACACGGCTGTAATGACGGCCAGACGTGTTGGGATTGCAAGGTTCTGTAGTTGTGAAGCTCAGCGAAAACCTGACATGATAAAATACCTTGGAACATTTGATGCTGTCCTGGATACACCTGCATGAATTTACATGTGAGATGAAATTAGTTCATTTAAAGGTCTATCAATGCAGGTGATAAACCCTCTCTACAGTCAACTTCATGCTGCAATAATAGCCTATACTTTTTTATCCAATGTCCCAATGTGAACTACACTGTATATACAAAAGTATGTGGACACCTCATCAAATTAGTGGATTCAGCTATTTCAGCCACACCCGCTGCTGACAGGTGTGTAAAATCGAGCACACAGCCGTGCGATCTCCATAGACAAACATTGGCAGTAGAATGGCCTTACTGAAGAGCTCAGTGACTTTCAACGTGGCACCGTCATAGGATGCCACCTTTCCAACACGTCAGTTTGTCAAATTTCTGCCCTGCAAGAGCTGCCCCAGTCAACTGTAAGTGCTGTTATTTTGAAGTGGAAACGTCTAGGAGCAACAACGGCTCAGCCGTGAAGTGGTAGGCCACACAAGCCCACAGAACGGGACCGCCGAGTGCTGAAGCTCGTAGCGCGTACAAATCGTCTGTCCTCGGTTGCACCACTCACTACCGAGTTCCAAACTGCCTCTACAATGTCAGCACAAGAACTGTTAGTCCGGAGCTTCATGAAATGGGTTTCCATGGCCGAGCAGCTGCATACAAGCCTAAGATCACCACGCGCAATGCCAAGCGTCGGCTGGAGTGGCGTAAAGCTCGCCGCCATTGGACTCTGGAGCAGTGGAAACGCGTTTTCTGGAGTGATGAATCATGCTTCACCATCTGGCAGTCCGACAGACTAATCTGGGTTTGGTGGATGCCAGGAGAACACTACCTGCCCCAATGCATAGTGCCAGCTGTAAAGTTTGTCGTTGCTTGTCCATATATGTATATATTCTTAAATTCCATTCTTTACTAGATTTGTGTGTATTGGGTATATGTTGTGAAATTGTTAGATATTACTTGTTAGATATTACTGCACTGTCGGAGCTAGAAGCACAAGCATTTCGCTACACCCGCAATAACATCTGCTAAACACGTGTATGTGACAAATACAATTTGGAATAATTATCTGGGGCTGTTTTTCATGGTTCAGGCTAGGCCCCTTAGTTCCAGTGAAGGGAAATCTTAACGCTACAGCATACAATGACATTCTAGTCGGTTCTGTGCTTCCAACTTTGTGGCAACTGTTTGGGGAAGGCCCTTTCCTGTTTCAGCATGACAATGCCCCCATGCACAAAGCGAGGTCCATACAGAAATGGTTTGTCGAGAACGGTGTGGAAGAACTTGACTGGCCTGCACAGAGCCCTGACCTCAAAAATATCGTACACATTTGGGATGAATTGGAACGCCGACTGCGAGCCAGGCCTAATCGCCCAACATCAGTGCTTGACCTCACTAATGCTCTTGTGGCTGAATGGAAGCAAGTCCCCGCAGCAATGTTACAACATCTAGTGGAAAGCCTTCCCAGAAGAGTGATTCTTCATGATTTTGGAATGAGATGTTCAACGAGCAGGGGTCCACATACTGTTGGGCATGTAGTGTATAAATGAATGTAACTTCCAAATGCAAATTGAACTGAGGCGATAGAAGTGCAGGAAGGAGTCTCTCTCTGGACCTAAATGATGCCGTTCCATATTGTCACTGCACCATGTTGTGAGACCACTGAGACCAGAGGCTAGGCCATTTCAGAAACGATGACTCATGATTCATTTCAACTCATGTGAGCAGAACGTTTTTAAAAATGTTGGGGGGTTCAACTCCCTTGAATCAGGACAGGCAGGCTGTCTGCTAGTGCCACCCAGTGGCTGGATGATAGTACTACAGCTAAGGCAGAACTGCTTGAAATGCATAACAAACATAAACATACATTATTAAACTAAACCAACAGAAAGAAAGAAACAGGTAGTCCTCTCCCTGATTGCCTTCGCTAGCAGAGCTACAGAGTAGAGCTACAGAGTAGAGCTACAGAGCAGAGCTACAGAGCAGAGCTACAGAGTAGAGCTACAGAGTAGAGCTACAGAGCAGAGCTACAGAGCAGAGCTACAGTGTAGAGCTACAGAGTAGAGCTACAGAGCAGAGCTACAGAGCAGAGCTACAGAGTAGCGCTACAGAGTAGAGCTACAGAGCAGAGCTACAGAGTAGAGCTACAGAGTAGAGCTACAGAGCAGAGCTACAGAGCAGAGCTACAGAGCAGAGCTACAGAGTAGAGCTACAGAGCAGAGCTACAGAGTAGAGCTACAGAGTAGAGCTACAGAGCAGAGCTACAGAGTAGAGCTACAGAGCAGAGCTACAGAGCAGAGCTACAGAGCAGAGCTACAGAGCAGAGCTACAGAGTAGAGCTACAGAGCAGCCAGGCAATGGGCAACACTACAGAGCAGCCAACCCCTGGACCTATTCTCCACCCTTCTCCTGAATATAAACGAAACATGTAAAGTGTTGGTCCAATGTTTCATGAGCTGAAATAAAACATCCCAGAAATGTCCCTAATTCACAAAAGCTTACAGTATTTCTGTCAAATTTTGCGCACAAATATGTTTACATCCTTGTGGAATGTTAATTTCTCTACCATAAGCCGCCTCCAACGTTGTTTTAGAGCATTTGGCAGTGCGTCCAACTAGCCTCACAACCGCAGACTATGTGTAACTACGTCAGCCCAGGACCTCCAAATCCGGCTTCTTCACCTACGGGATCATTTGAGACCAACCACCCGGACAGCTGATGAAACTGTGGATTTGCACAACCAAAGAATTTCTGCACAAACTGTCAGAAACCGTCTCAGGGAAGCCCATCTGCGTGCTCGTCGTCCTCACCAGGGTCTTAACCTGACTGCAGTTCGGCGTCGTAACCGACTTCAGTGGGCAAATGCTCACCTTCGATGGCCGCTGGCATGCTGGACAACTGTGCTTTGTATGGATGAATCCTGGTTTCAACTGTACCGGGCAGATGGCAGACAGCATTTATGGCGTCGTGTGTGCGAGCGGTTTGCTGATGTCAACGCTGTGAACAGAGTGCCCCATGGTGGTGGTGGGGTTATGGTGTGGGCAGGCATACGCTACGGACAACGAACACAATTGCCTTTTATCAATGGCCATTTGAATGCACAGAGATACCGTGACGAGACCCTGAGGCCCATTGTCGTGCCATTCATCCGCCACCATCACCTCATGTTTCAGCATGATAATGCACGGCCCCATGTTGCAAGGATCTGTACACAATTCCTGGAAGCTGAAAATGTCCCAGTTCTTCCATGGCCTGCATACACACCAGACATATCACCCATTGAGCATGTTTGGGATGCTCTGGATCGACTTGTACGACATTGTGTTCCAGTTCCTGCCAATATTCAGCAACTTCGCACAGCTATTGAAGAGGAGTGGAACAACATTCCACAGGGTACATTCAACAGCCTAATCAACTCTATGCGAAGGAGATGTGTCGCGCTGCATTACGTAAATGGTGGTCACACCAGATACTGACTGGTTTTCTGATCTACGGCCCTATCATTTATTTATGATATCTGGGACCAACAGATGCATATCTATATTCCCAGTCATGTGAAATCCATAGATTAGGGCCTCATTTATTTATTTAAATTCACGGATTTTCTTACATGAACTGTAACTCAGCAAAATCTTTGAAATTGTTGCATGTTGTGTTTATATTTTTGTTCAGTATAGTTTAGTCTTGTTCGGCTGCCATTTGACAGATATGTGGGTTCAGATACAACTTGTATGTTCAGCAATTTCAAATAGTTATTCACAGGTGAAATGACTACCAGGCAGGCAGCATCTGTGTTGCTGGACGATGATTCAGTCATGTGTATTCTATTCATTACACTGGCATGTCGATCAACAGACACGCTACCGAACACAGCATTTACAACTGGCTCAAAAATCATATTATGCAAAAGTGTATCAAAACACTCATACACACACACACACATTCACTCTTTATCGCTTTCTATCTCTCTGTCTCTCTCTCTCTCTCTCTCTCTCTCTCTCTCTCTCTCTCTCTCTCTCTCTCTCTCTCTGTCTCTGTCTCTGTCTCTGTCTCTGTCTCTCTCTCTCTCTCTCTGTCTCTCTCTCTGTCTCTCTGTCTCTCACTCTCTCTCTCTCTCTCTCTCTCTCGATCTCTCTCTCTCTCTCTCTCTCTCTCTTCTCTCTCTCTAACATAGGAGGGGGAGGAGTAAGATGAGGAAGAGGAGGGAGGAGGATGTGTAATATTCAATATATTCAATATGAATAATAGAGAAATGTCCGGACAGATTGAGTTGATGATCATTTATCTAGAAGCTTTGCATGGCTCGCGCACACATTCAGTGGTTGACTGACTACCATAAACTATAGCACTCTGGATCCACCATGTGGTGTGGAATTAGGTTAGTCTTGTCGTAAACAGTTATCAATGCTACTGCACTGTCTAAACATCACAGTGGTGTCATCCTGTAACCCTGGTAACGGGGTTTGATCGATTGCCTTGGTCTGTGTTCCAAGGTTCCCATTTGTTTTCCTGGTGTGATGTCGCCATCCAGTGGACATACTTGAGTGTTACCGGTGACATTTTTACTAGTAGTGGCCCTGTCACGATGACTCCCCGTTCATAATCCTGGAGTGAGAAGAAACGGCCATTGCCCTTTAGACAAATGTGTCACTTTTATGCCCTGGCTGAATAATGGTTGGTGGTTGCTGCAGCTGATTGTAGGCCTCCTTCTCACGAGATAACCTATGAAAACCTGTATCAAGTAAAGTGGGAAACCTCAAATGTTACGCAAAGTAGCCACCTAATACAATAGTTATGTAACCAACTGTGTTTCAGATTTCGTCATAATTCCACTACAGTAAACTGCAGTGGAGGCTGGTGGGAGGAGCTATAGGAGGACGGACTCATTGTAATGGATGGAATGGAGTTAATGTTAACGGTATCATACACATCAAACATATGGAAACCACATGTCTGATTCCGTTCCATAGATACCATTCCAGCCCATTACACAGAGCCCATCCTCCTATAGCTCCTCCCACCAGCCTCCACTGGTAGGATGTCACCGCACCATCACCTCACTGCTTTCTAATGCCTCCTTTCAAGTTCTAGTCAGAATTAGGAACTCGGAAAATGTCGGGCTTGCTAACTGGTTGTAGTTATACACATGCCACCTTCAACGAATCAGCAAGTCAGACATTTCCGACTGTGCTAGTTCTGACTAGGGTATTTCCAGAATTCTGCAACATGCGCCTCGGTCTAGTAGTCTCCGTGAAGTCAATACCTCTGATTTTAGCTAGCTACAATAAGGATTAGATGCAACAGTGGAATTTGCGGTTTCCCTTCAAAATAAAAGTTCATAATTGAAAGTGATGCAAATGGATACAAAGAGTGGAATCATGCCATATTTAGACTAGATAATAAAAATAAATAAAATAAAGTATATAAATTCAACAACAGACAATAATTAGTGAATTTGACCAACAAAAAAAATCGCACTGTGGATGTATTAGACTTCAGAATGGCATCGGGGGCATCCTCCTATTTCACTGCGCAGCCTTACCTATGGATTGTGGATCAATGAAACGGGATATCAGTCTACTCAGTGACAACCACAGAACACAACTGTGAGTTTATACAAATATTAATTTCTTAGCTCTTATTGCGGGACTTTGACTGTGGGAAATCACCTCCCCAGTCAGCCCATTGTACGTATTGATAGCTGGTGTTTTTACAAACATTTTCCAATCCTCCTTCGACCAGCAACACCTGCCAGTGTTGTGGAAAAACTAAACAATTACACCCATTCCTAAAGCATCTAATCCCTCTGTGATGATTGACTTGACATCCTTAGTAATGAAATGCTTTGAGAAAATTGTGAGAAGTCATAATCTCAGCGCCACCCAGCAGTTCCTTCGACCCCTTTCAGTTTGCCTATCAGCCCAGCAGAGGAGTTGATGCCATTCTTCCTCTCCTCAACATGGTCTATAGACATCTAGAGGGCGCCAAATCCCATTTCAGGGTTCTTTTTGTTGACTTTTCTTCTGCCTTCAACACAATCCAGCCTTACATTCTGCCACGGAGACTCATAAGGGACTCCTCCTTAGATGGGGGGGGCTGTTTATGTGGCTGCTGGACTTCCTGAGCCAGAGGTCACAGCGGGGTCAAAGGGGGTGCCCCCACGTGTCAGACAACAGGCTCCCCACAGGGAGGTGTTTTGTCCCCTCTCCTGTACATCTTGTACACCAACAGTTGTACAAGTTCCCATCCTGACAGACACCTAGTTCCCATCCTGACAGACACCTAGTTCCCATCCTGACAGACACCTCGTTCCCATCCTGACAGACACCTCGTCAGGTTCCCAGATGACACTGCCCTGATCAGCCTGTTGCATGGGGACGAGGAACCCCATTGGCCCGGTGCTAAATGACTGTGTAGAGTGGTGTGACCAATCACACTTGGTCCTCAATACCAACAAGACCAAAGAGATGTGCATAGACTTCATTTTACATTTTTAGTCATTTAGCGGACGCTCTTATCCAGAGCGACTTACAGTTAGTGAATACATTTTTTTGTTTTTTAAAAGTTTTTTTTTATACTGGCCCCCCGTGTGAATCAAACACACAACCCTGGCTTTGCAAACACCATGCTCTATCAACTGAGCTACATCCCTGCCGGCCATTCCCTCCCCTAGACGAATTGTGCGCCACCCATGTGTCTCCCGGTCGCGGCCGGCTGCGACAGAGCCTGGATTCGAACCAGGATCTCTAGTGGCACAGTTAGCACTGCGATGCAGTGCCTTAGACCACTGGGCCACTCAGGAGTACCAGGAATGAACAACACCCACTCTCTGCAACATCTTTTAGTCAGAACATAGAGATTGTTGAGGAATACAAATATCTGGGTGTCCTCTTGGACGATAAGCTTCAGTGGAGTAAATGTACAGACCTGATCTACAAAAAGAGTCAACAGAGACTGTACTTTCTCAAAAAAGCTGGGATTTTTTTAAATGTTGACTGGACTATACTGACACTGTTTTACAAATCTTTCGTTGAGAGTATTTTAACTTTTTGTATTGTTTGTTGGTTTGGTAATGCCACTGTCAGCCAGAAAATGTTTTGCTGAGAAGGATTATCACCACAGCAAGCCAGGAAAAACACACCTAGACATTTATACCAGGTGTGATATCCTTCCTAAACAGCTGGGGTTAATGTTCCTATCCACCCAGTAAAGCCAGCAGGCTAGTCTCTTTCATCGGTATACACTGTATGTAACTTGGAAATATCCGTTAGAAAGAGGGGGGATTTAAAGATGCAACAACTATCATGGGTTGCTAATAGAGCCCCACAGTGGAGGTGTCATAATTCCCATAAAACCTAGCGGTCAAACAGGGAAATGGCTCCAATCATTTCCCCCCATTTATTTTTTCCCATAGGGGATTTTAGTAACACTTAAAATAAGGGCTGTGTTTCGTGTAGGCTTACCCTGGAGTGATGGTTTTGATAACCATGTAAATCTCTCTCGGACAAGGTGATTTTTTATCAATATATTCGGCTCTATTTACTTTCAGATTCGAAAATGCTAATTAGCATCAAAGTAGACATCATGCAAAACTACAAATCCCTGCAAGCTCCTTCACGTGATCTCTAGCTGACACCTTTGCTAACAGGTATTGTGTCAATTTCAAACTTGCACAAGACAAATCACAGAATTTAATTCATAGAATGTAGCCAATTTGATCAGTATTATATATATATATATATATATATAGTATTTATTCATTACTACATTTAGCTAACATTATATAGTTAATCCAGAGATTCTTACCTTTGCCGGCAGTCTCGTCCAGATCATAGCATTTGTAGTTCTTTATGATAACCACATTAGCGTTTCATTTTGGGGGGGGGTAAATATAGGCGAATATATTGATAAAAATCACCTTTTCGGAGAGCGATTTACACAGTTAACAAAACGTCACGCCAGAGTACGCCTACAGGAAACAGCCCTTACTTTAAGTTGATCTAAAATCCCCTATGGGAAAAATGAATGGTGGAAAAACGATTGGAACCATTTCCCTGTTTGACCACTAGGTTTTATGGGTATTATGACACCTACACTGTGGGGCTCTATATGATTAGGATAATGCCTTTGGCTGCTAGACAATGAAAGAAAGTTGAAAGAAAACCAATAGAACAGGAGAACGCATATGAGTAAGTCTCTATAAAAATAATTGCCTCCACGTTTCTATGGTGGGATTTTGCCATAGGCTACTTTTGAAGCAAGGTAAGACATGCCTCCAGAGGAGGCTGGTGGGAGGAGGTATAGGAAGACAAGCTCATTGGATGGAATGGAATTAATGGAACGGTATCAAACACATCAAACATACGGAAATCACATGTTTGACTCCATTCCATTGATTCCATTCCAGCCATTAAAATGAGCCTGTCTTCCTATAGCTCCTCCTACCAGCCTCCCCTGCATGCCCCATAATATGAAGTAAAAAGTCCAGGTTTCAAACAATTAAGGAACAATTTTTACATTTAGCGGACGCTCTTATCCAGAGCGACTTACAGTTAGTGAGTGCAAACATTTTTCATACTGGCCCCCCGTGGGAAACGAACCCACAACCCTGGCGTTGCAAACGCCATGCTCTACCAACTGAGCTACACAGGGCCTATGCAAAATGATAGGCCTAAATGTCTTCTAGCTGGATAGGCTTTCCCGAAAACCTTCTCTATTAAATGTTAACTAGCTACAAAGTAATCTGTCAGAATGATATCGTGATTATTTGCGTCAATCCAGCGGCCATTTATTTTGCAAACTCCATCTCATGTGATACAGAAACACTGCTAATCAAAAAATAGTGCTAGGTGCCTGCACACTTGAATTAAAAGGTAACTACTCTCAAAAATCCAAATGTATTAGATCTTTCCCAGACCTCAAAAGTGGTCTCCTGGTGTAGTTTAAGCATTGTTATGGACTTAGAACATACAATTGTGTTGTTTTTTGTTTTCAAAAAGTGTGACTTTGAGGACAAAAACCTTGAAAAAAATGTTGACTCAGTTTATCTGTTTCAATAATAGGTCTACAACATTAGCCTACTGCACAGCACAGCTTGGGTTGGCCTGACTGTGAAAGACCAATATGGGCGTCTTTCCTTCGCCTGGCGGGCCGTTCTGATTTTTGTGTGTGTGAGTATACCCACTTCTCCAGGCACCACCACTAGACCACTGTGTAAATCGCTTCACAGTTGTGTTCTTTTGGGTGTCCCGGAGTAGACTGATACCCCGTTTCATTGATTCACAATCCATATCTAAGGCTGGACAGTGAAAAATATAAGTATGCCCCCAATGCCATTCTGAAGTCTAATACATCCACAGTGCTATTTCTTTTGTTGTATTTATATAACAACATTAAAATCTTGTTTCGCATGATCTAGTCCAAATATGGCATGATTCCACTATGTGTATCCATTTGCGTCACGTTCAATGAGGGACCTTTATTTTGAAGGCAAACCACAAACATTCCACTATTGTGGCTAATCCTTATTGTGGCTGGCGTCACACAGGTTAGATACTTTACCATAACAACGTTCTAGCTCAGTCACAGATAAAATGGACCCGTCTATGTACCTGTATGATGTCCCCCCGGTGTTGATTGAGACGTTTTGCAAGGTAATCGACAGCGGTGATGACAGCCTCGGATGGCGCGGGCTTGGTGAGTAATGTGAACTAAAAAGTGTTACTTTCTGTGCGCGCTTTAAACTTTATCTCTATTGGTTTACCAAAGCGGAAGTGTTGTGTTCACTGAGGTATAGGTTGTGTAGATTACCTGGAACGATCTCTTCTGTGATAAATTCACATTCACTTTCGTTTTGTCCACATTATGTAACGCTGTTAGTGTATAGCACTGTAGCACATATGGTATCATGTCACAATAACACTATAACTGGGAGAAAAATTCAGCGCTGTCATTTTAGCTACACCAGCTCACTTGACGTCACGTCACCGCTCCCCAACCCCTTTTCGGGGGCATTTGCCAATTAAATCAAATCAAATCAAATTATATTTGTCACATACACCTGTTTAGCAGATGTTATAGCGGGTGTAGCGAAATGCTTGTGCTTCTAGCTCCGACAGTGCAGTAATATCTAACAATTTCACAACATATACCCAATACACACAAAACTAGTAAGGAATGGGATTTAAGAATATATACATATATGGACAAGCAATGACAGAGCGGCATGGACTAAGATACAGTAGAATATTATAGAATAGAATACAGTATATACAAATGAGCTGAGTAGTGCAAGAAATGTAAACATTATTAAAGTGACTAGTGTTCCATTTCTTAAAGTGGCCAGTGATTTCAATAGGCAGCAGCAGTCTCTAATGTTCTAGTGATGGCTATTTAACAGTCTGATGGCCTTGACATAGAAGCTGTTTTTCAGTCTCTCGGTCCCAGCTTTGATGCACCTGTACTGACCTCGCCTTCTGGATGATAGCAGGGTGAACAGGCAGTGGCTCGGGTGGTTGATGTCCTTGATGATCTTTTTGTCCTTCCTGTGACATCGGGTGTTGTATGTGTCTTGGAGGGCGGGTAGTTTGCCCCCGGTAATGCGTTCGGCAGACTGCACCACCCTCTGGAGAGCCCTGCGGTTGCGGGCGGTGCAGTTGCGGTACCAGGCGGTGATACAGCCCGACAGGATGCTCTCAATTGTGCATCTGTAAAAGGTTGTGAGGGTTTTAGGTGCTAAGCTGAATTTCTTCAGCCTCCTTTCTGTTTTTATGATCCATGATCTTCTGTTCTGACAGAGAGCTGGTCTCACTCTGTTTGATAATGTGCGTTTGACTTTGAATGTGAATTTGCACCACCTCAGCTCAGCCAATCAGAAAACTGGCCCATCTTGGTAGGGGAGCCGGCCATTGCCCGCTGGTCAGCGAAATGCTCAATATAGATTATTATGACAACAGAGGAATTGCGCAAAAGTCATAAAAAAAACAGGCCCATGGGCTGCCGGCCGTGCCATTTTTAAAATACATTGTTTACATATATTTTTGGGTCAATTCCGACCAGCCCACCCCAATTAAAGATGGTCCTTCTGGCATTATTTGCCAGAATTGCCAGGCGGCCAATCCGCCCACGCCCTATAAGAACTTGCTTCCATTTCTCTACTTTACCTATCCCCCTTCAGCTGCGCGTATTGTGCCAAGTTGGACGGAGGTGCGACGCACCGAGAGGCTGGAGGCAATGGGCAAGAGCCCCACGCGCGAACTCATCTGGTCGTGGGCGCAACAGAACAAAACTGTTGGGGACCTTCTGAAGGTATTGGAGGATATGGGCCACTACAGAGCGCTACAGCTCTTTATGCCTCAAGGTAAGGGACTATTCAATAGTTGTGTGTTATTAGACCTATATGATGGTGCGGTTTGTGTCAGTTTCAAATGGCTGTAGCCTGTTTAACTGTAGCCTGTTTTTCACTGGCCTAAACCGTTGGTTTCAGTTCTGTAATGTCATTGTTGCATAAACTTCCTCTGTCGGTGTGCAAGCGCTCAGCAGTGTCAACAACACATTGAGCAAATGTGAGACTGAACAAATTCAGTGCCTGCTACACTAACGGTTGAACATGTAGGCCCGTGTTATTAAAGATGAATAAAACAGTGAAATGTTGTCCTTTCAGAAACAAAGTATTCCTTCCCCAACAGTGGACCATCAGAGAGCAGCAGGGATAACCCCTCCCCTCCTGAGTCACCCGTGGTAAGCTACTGTAACTGGTCATGATATATCTATTATTATAAACTGGGTGGTTCGAGCCCTGAATGCTGATTGGCTGAAAGCCATGGTATATCAGACCGTATACCATGGGTATGACAAAACATTTATTTTTACTGCTCTAATTACATTGGTAACCAGTTCATAATAGCAATAAGGCACCTCTGGGGTTTGTGGTATATGGCCAATATACCACGGCTAAGGGCTGTGTCCAGGCACTTAAATCAAACCCCTCCCCTCCTGAGTCACCCGTGCTAGGCTACTAGTCATGTCATGATCAACCTATCATGTTATGATCAATGTAGTTTGTGTTGAACTTGCAATTAATAATCTCCCTTTTATAGACACTAGTAACTTTCGCCTTAATGAATGTATGAGAGGTTGTCTCCAGTGGCACCATATTGTCTATATAGGCTAGTGCATGTGTCTCCAGTGGCACCATATTGTCTATATAGGCTAGTGCATGTGTCTCCAGTGGCACCATATTGTCTATATAGGCTAGTGCATGTGTCTCCAGTGGCACCATATTGTCTATATAGGCTAGTGCATGTGTCTCCAGTGACACCATATTGTCTATATAGGCTAGTGCATGTGTCTCCAGTGACACCATATTGTCTATATAGGCTAGTGCATGTGTCTCCAGTGGCACCATATTGTCTATATAGGCTAGTGCATGTGTCTCCAGTGACACCATATTGTCTATATAGGCTAGTGCATGTGTCTCCAGTGACACCATATTGTCTATATAGGCTAGTGCATGTGTCTCCAGTGACACCATATTGTCTATATAGGCTAGTGCATGTGTCTCCAGTGGCACCATATTGTCTATATAGGCTAGTGCATGTGTCTCCAGTGGCACCATATTGTCTATATAGGCTAGTGCATGTGTCTCCAGTGACACCATATTGTCTATATAGGCTAGTGCATGTGTCTCCAGTGGTACCATATTGTCTATATAGGCTAGTGCATGTGTCTCCAGTGGCACCATATTGTCTATATAGGCTAGTGCATGTGTCTCCAGTGACACCATATTGTCTATATAGGCTAGTGCATGTGTCTCCAGTGGCACCATATTGTCTATATAGGCTAGTGCATGTGTCTCCAGTGGCACCATATTGTCTATATAGGCTAGTGCATGTGTCTCCAGTGACACCATATTGTCTATATAGGCTAGTGCATGTGTCTCCAGTGGCACCATATTGTCTATATAGGCTAGTGCATGTGTCTCCAGTGACACCATATTGTCTATATAGGCTAGTGCATGTGTCTCCAGTGGCACCATATTGTCTATATAGGCTAGTGCATGTGTCTCCAGTGGTACCATATTGTCTATATAGGCTAGTGCATGTGTCTCCAGTGGTACCATATTGTCTATATAGGCTAGTGCATGTGTCTCCAGTGACACCATATTGTCTATATAGGCTAGTGCATGTGTGATCCTGTAATTGATCCTGTATTACACTGTACTAACTGTATTTTTGTCATCATGTCCTGTTTTCTCAGTCACCCCCACCTGACAGTGAGTCAACCCAACCTGGTTGGAACCAGTCTGATAATCATGTGTCGAGTGAAGGTACTTAACTGAAAGGTTGCTGAGCCGACAAGGTGAAAAACTGACTGTGTGCCCTTGAGCAAGGCACTTAACCCTAATTTGCTCCAGGGGTGCTGTACTACTATGACTGACCCTGTAAAACAACACATTACACTGCACCTATCTGGTATATGTGACAAATTATTATTATTATTATTATTGTTATTATTTGTATTTGTATTTGTATTTTTTTTGTCCAGTGATTTTCTGTCCACCTTTTAATATTCATAATGAGACATTAGATTGCTGAGCCATTTCTCTGTTTCAGTACGAGTTGTGTTCATCATGCTGTGTCAGTAATACTATCACTTGTTCTTATATTGGGTCATCAAAACATCCCACCTCAGCATGTGTTGAGATGGTCCCTTGATACGACAGACTCATAAATAATACTGAGGGTATTATCTGAAACATCCTACTAGACTCATAAATAATACTGAGGGTATTATCTGGAACATCCTACTAGACTCATAAATAATACTGAGGGTATTATCTGAAACATCCTACTAGACTCATAAATAATACTGAGGGTATTATCTGGAACATCCTACTAGACTCATAAATAATACTGAGGGCATTATCTGGAACATCCTACTAGACTCATAAATAATACTGAGGGCATTATCTGGAACATCCTACTAGACTCATAAATAATACTGAGGGCATTATCTGAAACATCCTACTAGACTCATAAATAATACTGAGGGTATTATCTGGAACATCCTACTAGACTCATAAATAATACTGAGGGCATTATCTGGAACATCCTACTAGACTCATAAATAATACTGAGGGCATTATCTGGAACATCCTACTAGACTCATAAATAATACTGAGGGCATTATCTGAAACATCCTACTAGACTCATAAATAATACTGAGGGCATTATCTGGAACATCCTACTAGACTCATAAATAATACTGAGGGCATTATCTGGAACATCCTACTAGACTCATAAATAATACTGAGGGCATTATCTGGAACATCCTACTAGACTCATAAATAATACTGAGGGCATTATCTGGAACATCCTACTAGACTCATAAATAATACTGAGGGCATTATCTGAAACATCCTACTAGACTCATAAATAATACTGAGGGCATTATCTGAAACATCCTACTAGACTCATACATAATACTGAGGGCATTATCTGGAACATCCTACTAGACTCATAAATAATACTGAGGGTATTATCTGAAACATCCTACTAGACTCATAAATAATACTGAGGGCATTATCTGGAACATCCTACTAGACTCATAAATAATACTGAGGGCATTATCTGGAACATCCTACTAGACTCATAAATAATACTGAGGGCATTATCTGGAACATCCTACTAGACTCATAAATAATACTGAGGGCATTATCTGGAACATCCTACTAGACTCATAAATAATACTGAGGGCATTATCTGGAACATCCTACTAGACTCATAAATAATACTGAGGGCATTATCTGGAACATCCTACTGTATGGTTTCAGTGAGAGCAAGCTTCTGGGAGGTATCTAATTCCCTATTTCACTTCACCTTTTTATTAAGTGGTTTCATTGACGACAGATTTCATAGGCTGCGTCCCAAATGGTACCCTATTCCCTAAATAGTGCCCATGATGGTCAAAAGTAGTGCACTATGTATGGTGTCGTTTGGGACGCGCCCATACGGCTCATTGAACATGTGTAAATGTACTAGTGAGAATGCTGAGGTTTTTCCTGGGTACTCTGCTTATGTTCTAAGTGTTTTGACCTTGTTGCTAGGTAGAAACCACAGGCTTAGTGTTTTGACCTTGTTGCTAGGTAGAAACCACAGGCTTAGTGTTTTGACCTTGTTGCTAGGTAGAAACCACAGGCTTAGTGTTTTGACCTTGTTGCTAGGTAGAAACCACAGGCTTAGTGTTTTGACCTTGTTCCTAGGTAGAAACCACAGGCTTGTGATCACCTACTCGGACGTCATAGAGGGAACTAGACATTTTCACCAGGACATGAAGATCTCTGAGGGCAGCTTCTCTGCTGTCTACAGAGCGGTAAAGGGAAATGAAACCTTGGCTGTCAAGCTCTTTAAGCAGGTACTAACTTTCCTCCTCCATTTTATACTCATTTTATACTCCATTTTATACTCTATGGAGATGAAATATACTAGAGGTCATTATCCAACTAGAGAGACATTTATTTGGTTATGTGCTTCAGAAGGACTGAGGACACACAACACAGTTGAAATGTTTGTTGGTCTTCGTTGGTCTGTACAGGTGCAGAAAGCCTCGTGGAGGAAGTTGTGGGATCTATTCAGGAGAGAGATGGAAGTTCATCATCTGTACGTTTAACTACTCCATTCAGCCTCCATTTTAGATGGTTTCTGCGGATATATTTACCACTGAAATCCATTAGGACATATCACTCTTCTTCCATGCACACATCTTCTCGTAATGGTAAACAATAACATCTGCCCTCAATGACTAACCTGGTTAAATAAAGGCAAATATCTGTCTGTTACTAATCATCAAATCTGCCTGTTTATGTTTCAGCTATCAGCATCCTAACATCTTGGAGCTGTTGGGTTGTTACTCTGATGGGGATCGTTACTGGCTGGTATACCCTTACCTTCCCAACGGATCACTGTTCCACAGACTGCATGACCAGGTGAGATATACTACTTCAGTTCAGACACCACTACGCACAAGCACACACATTTTCTTCAGAAAATGTACCTATTCTAGTTGTAGGTTGTGTTACCTATTCTAGTTGTATGTTGTGTTACCTATTCTAGTTGTATGTTGTGTTACCTATTCTAGTTGTATGTTGTGTTACCTATTCTAGTTGTATGTTGTGTTACCTATTCTAGTTGTATGTTGTGTTACCTATTCTAGTTGTATGTTGTGTTACCTATTCTAGTTGTAGGTTGTGTTACCTATTCTAGTTGTAGGTTGTGTTACCTATTCTAGTTGTAGGTTGTGTTACCTATTCTAGTTGTAGGTTGTGTTACCTATTCTAGTTGTAGGTTGTGTTACCTATTCTAGTTGTATGTTGTGTTACCTATTCTAGTTGTATGTTGTGTTACCTATTCTAGTTGTAGGTTGTGTTACTGTAAAGGCAGATTTCCATCCTCTGATGGACCATAAACTTCCATTTTATTCTACTAAACTACTATACTATTCTATTTCAATGCCAAAAATATCAGTTTATCTGTCTCTGTGGTGGACAGACTGTGTGGTAGTAGGTGTATTGGTGTTTAAATGCTAACATGTCTCCCTCCTGCATCTCTCTGTAGAACCTAGTGCCCACTCTCTCATGGCAGGAGCGTTTGGACATCATCAAGGGGACGGCTAAGGCAGTACATCACCTACATACGGCCCAGCCCTGCACTGTGGTCTGTGGTAACATCACAAGGTACCAGCTAAGGCAGTACATCACCTACATACGGCCCAGCCCTGCACTGTGGTCTGTGGTAACATCACAAGGTACCAGCTAAGGCAGTACATCACCTACATACGGCCCAGCCCTGCACTGTGGTCTGTGGTAACATCACAAGGTACCAGCTAAGGCAGTACATCACCTACATACGGCCCAGCCCTGCACTGTGGTCTGTGGTAACATCACAAGGTACCAGCTAAGGCAGTACATCACCTACATACGGCCCAGCCCTGCACTGTGGTCTGTGGTAACATCACAAGGTACCAGCTAAGGCAGTACATCACCTACATACGGCCCAGCCCTGCACTGTGGTCTGTGGTAACATCACAAGGTACCAGCTCAAACCCCTAGGCTAATCACTCACCTCACCCCCTTTTAGGGTCTTGGTGAATGATGGGACCAGGAAAGAGACAGCCTTTTTTAAGCATTTCGTTTAGCATAGCATAACACAGCATATCACAGTATAACCTAGCATAGCATAGCCTAGCATAGCACATTTCCAAAGATCCCAGTCACACCAGAGTCCCAAAGATCCCAGTCACACCTGAGTTCCAAAGATCCCAGTCACCCCTGTGTTCCAAAGATCCCAGTCACCCCTGAGTTCCAAAGACCCCAGTCACACCTGAGTTCCAAAGACCCCAGTCACACCAGAGTCCCAAAGATCCCAGTCACCCCTGAGTTCCAAAGATCCCAGTCACCCCTGAGTTCCAAAGATCCCAGTCACCCCTGAGTTCCAAAGATCCACCTGTTCCAAAGTGTCTTCTTTCTGTGTAGTTCTAACATACTTCTGGACGAGCGGCTGCAGCCCAAGCTGTCTGATTTTGGGACGGCCCGTCTCAGACCCCACTCTGTCAGTCAGAGCTGCACCGTTACCTTGGATACGACCTGTGGAACCCTGGGATACCTGCCAGAGGAATACATCCGAGACGGAAAGCTGTCCGTCAGTCTGGATGTGTTCAGCTTGGGAATGGTGAGTTAGGGAGTACTCTGAAACATCTTTTGACAAACAATCATCTTTGTCAGGTACTTGGGACAAATACTGGACCTGATAAACTGATCTGAATGCCAGAACATAGCTGTTTGTGAATTGCTTGGATGTCTATGACCAGAACCTGTTAATAAGAAGCTGTTTGTTCTTAGGTTATAATGGAAACATTAACGGGACGGAACGTCAGAGAGGACACTCCTAAACACACCCTGCTGGTAAGACTACAATGACATTTTGCACATGTTGTATTGAAATGCTAGCAAACACATGACATAATGCTGGATTACTGGATACATGCCCTCTGGTTCATCCTCCCTCCCTCCCTCCAGAGAGACATCCTACATGGAGAGGTGGAGGACAGTGGCAGTGTAGACTCCTGTCTTCAGTATCTGGACCCAAGGGCTGGTCTCTGCCCCCACTCTGTGTCCTTTACCTTGTTCCGCCTGGCCCTGGACTGCACCTCTACACGACCACGCAACAGACCCACCATGGAGAATGTGAGTCAACTCAACACAATTCAATGCAATCTAGTTTGAGCTAGTTGAATATAGTTTATGTAGAGTATGAGGTAGTTGAATATAGTTTATTTAGAGTTTGAGCTAGTTGAATATAGTTTATTTAGAGTTTGAGCTAGTTGAATATAGTTTATGTAGAGTTTGAGCTAGTTGAATATAGTTTATGTAGAGTATGAGGTAGTTGAATATAGTTTATGTAGAGTATGAGGTAGTTGAATATAGTTTATTTAGAGTTTGAGCTAGTTGAATATAGTTTATGTAGAGTTTGAGCTAGTTGAATATAGTTTATGTAGAGTTTGAGCTAGTTGAATATAGTTTATGTAGAGTATGAGGTAGTTGAATGTAGTTTATGTAGAGTTTGAGCTAGTTGAATATAGTTTATGTAGAGTTTGAGCTAGTTGAATATAGTTTATGTAGAGTTTGAGCTAGTTGAATATAGTTTATGTAGAGTTTCAACTACAAGGCAAATATTTTCTTTGACATTCAAATACAGGTCTCAGAAAAACAATACCTCGCAAATAACCAAATCATATTTGAAGGTATTTGAATATATGCAAGTTATTTGAAAAACAAAACAATATTTATTTGATGGCTGCCAACTATTTGATGACAAACCAAAAACTATAACAGTTAGTTGAATTAGTGTAAATATATGATCAGAAGCACATAGTTTGGAGGGCTCTCAGATATGAATTTTAATATAGTCTATAACCTAGAATTAAATACATGAGGGACATGAAATCACCTCAACATTAAAGTAGACTAACAAAATGACTAACAAATATTTCTGTTGAGTGACACAAGGAAATGCAGCAACACTTGACATCCAGTTATTTTACATACGTAGTAACTTTGATTATTACAATAGCAACATTGTTGTTACGTAGGACTTTGGAAATGTCTTTATAATTGCACAATAATGGAGTTATTACATGGAATAAGGAACAGTCACTATTCTTGTGTACAGTAGTTACAAAGATTCTCAGCTCATTGCCATGCAATTCAAATGCAATTACCAAAGTATTACGTAACCACATGCTAATAAAATGTTGCTACAAAACTAATTAAGAGTTTTATTACTCGGGCACAAGAACAGTTTCACGTTAAGTGCTAGTCAGAATGCTAACAGGAACAAAATATGTCTATTAAGTGTCGAAGGGAAAATAAATATCCCAAAACTGCCTTCTTGAATCAACTACAGCCAAGGTAGGTGTGAAAAACATGTTAGTTTGTGAGTAAACTATCCCTTTAAAGATGGTATAGTGTGTGTGTGTTTAAAACAAGAACACTTACGCTCAGATGGACAAAGAGGTTTCGGCGTTGTTTTTGCTAAGCATCCAACTTGCTGTTAGCAAATGGATTTGAATTACTCTGCGGTATTTTTAGGTATCATAAAATGAATTGCATCTTTCAAACTTTTCAGTGGCATGTTAAAAGTCATACAGTACAGATGTAGGATCTTAATTTGAGCCAGTTTGCTACAGCAGGAAAATAATCCTGCAGCAACAGGAAATGTGAATTATTATGTGGATTATAATTAATGGACATTTTTGTAGGGCTTGATACTTTTTTCATTAGGGCAAATCAAATCTGAAATGTTAAAGTCGATATTACAAACTTTAGAAGCCTTTTTCAAAACTCAAATACACTACAAGTTAGCATTTTCTGATGTGCAGGAAAATTCTCAGCAACAAAAGTGTGATCAAAGTAAGATCCTACGTCTGTAGTTGAGCATCACAACTTATCTGTGCAAAATATCATTGTTAATTGGTTTGACTTGATAGTGTACACCTGGGGCAATGGACATTCAGGAGAATGGACATTTACAGAATGTTCAGATAGAAATGTATTGTGTAGATCAAATATGACTTCAAACAAGCAGTTCCAGATACAGCCCTGCCGTTAGTTGAAGGCAGCCAATCCAATCTGTATTCAAATAGTTTTAAAAAGTAGTCATTTTTTTTGGGGGGGGATCTGTTTTCAAGTAGTTGTAGTCACCTCCAAAGTAACTGTGTTTCCCTGAAAGCATAGTTAAAACTACAGTTATCTCAGTCTGGACTGAATACTGCAGCTAGGTGAGGGGCTGACTATACAAATGAGAACAAAAGTCATTTACAGCCTCTCAACATTTGTGGACTTAGTAAATATTGACTTTATGAGTCATAATATATTTATTTCTGTCCATTTTTGATGAGTGAAGAGATTTGCCTTTATTTACAGGTAAATCATTGATAGCACGTTATCTTTTACAATAACGAAATGGGTGTTTTCCCCCCACCTGTCTCTTCCAGGTGCTACAGGTATTGAGCCAGCTGCTTCCCCTGCCGTCCCCACCTGAAGACCAGC
This sequence comes from Coregonus clupeaformis, assembly GCF_020615455.1. Lineage (NCBI taxonomy): Eukaryota > Metazoa > Chordata > Actinopteri > Salmoniformes > Salmonidae > Coregonus > Coregonus clupeaformis. Next base: position 20,006,776 of record NC_059195.1, read on the forward strand.
CCCACACCCTGACCGACTGGGCCCCAGCTCCCCCTGCCTCCCCTGCCCAGACGGGAGATGGCCCCAGCTCCAACCCCAGCCCCAGTGTGCCTGTAGAGGACGATGAGCTGCACAGTTACCCCAGTGCCAACCCACAGCCAGCTCCAGCCCAGGGAGGGCCCTGTGAGTGTAGCCAGTCAGAGGTCACCTATCTGGGCAGTGGGGAGCGGCTAGGCCAGAGCCTCCAGACCAATGGAGAGACAGTGGATCTATACAGTAGCTGGCCAGTCCAGTGTAGCTGTTCAGCTGAGGTGGATGGAATGGGCTGTGAGGATTGTACAGCCAATGGATTTACTCCCTGCCCCTCAGACCTCCCTCAAGGCAAGTATTATGTTTGGGACCAGAAGTTATACCTTAAACCTAACCAGGTTTAAGCCCAAGGCCCTATAGACTGTAACTATCTATAGACTGTAACTACCTATAGACTATTAACTACCTATAGACTGTAACTACCTATAGACTGTAACTATCTATAGACTGTAACTACCTATAGACTAACTACCTATTGACTATAACTACCTATAGACTGTAACTATCTATAGACTGTAACTATCTATAGACTGTAACTATCTATAGACTGTAACTATCTATAGACTGTAACTATCTATAGACTGTAACTATCTATAGACTGTAACTACCTATTGACTATAACTACCTATAGACTGTAACTATCTATAGACTGTAACTACCTATTGACTATAACTACCTATTGACTGTAACTATCTATAGACTGTAACTACCTATAGACTGTAACTACCTATAGACTGTAACTATCTATAGACTGTAACTACCTATTGACTATAACTACCTATAGACTGTAACTACCTATAGACTGTAACTACCTATAGACTGTAACTACCTATAGACTGTAACTACCTATAGACTGTAACTACCTATAGACTATAACTACCTATAGACTGTAACTACCTATAGACTGTAACTACCTATTGACTATAACTATCTATAGACTGTAACTATCTATAGACTATAACTACCTATAGACTGTAACTACCTATAGACTGTAACTACCTATAGACTGTAACTACCTATAGACTGTAACTATCTATAGACTGTAACTATCTATAGACTGTAACTATCTATAGACTGTAACTACCTATAGACTAACTACCTATTGACTATAACTACCTATAGACTGTAACTATCTATAGACTGTAACTATCTATAGACTGTAACTACCTATAGACTGTAACTACCTATAGACTGTAACTATCTATAGACTGTAACTATCTATAGACTGTAACTACCTATAGACTAACTACCTATAGACTGTAACTATCTATAGACTATAACTACCTATAGACTATAACTACCTATAGACTGTAACTACCTATAGACTGTAACTATCTATAGACTGTAACTACCTATAGACTATATCTACCTAGAGACTGTAACTAGGACCTGGAGTTTATCCAGGTCTGGTCAAAGGGTCAAGGAAAAACACTGTTTTAGCTATAGAACCTGGTTGTATAAAAATAAAGATTTCAGAGATCGTTTCTTCTTTACACAGCAGCCAATGTTGAGTCGAGAGTCACATACTGTAACCATGGTTTCATTCCAATGGTGGTGTCTATGTTACAGGTGACCTCAGCTTCCCTTCCCTTGGTTTAGTGGACAACCCTGCCAAGGACAGACTGAGGAATAAGATTGATCTGTACAACAGAAGCCTCATCAGAACAGAGGAACTCCTCTCTATCTCCATGGCAACCCAGGAGTGACAAACGCTGATCCAGGATCTGCTTGCCCTTCCCCAAATCCTAATCTTAACCATTTACAAACACAAAACAGACCCCCAGACCAGCATCTAGGACAACTTCACTACTTTGAATGACACATGCATACATGGCCTGCTGAGAGAGAGAGAGAGAGAGAGAGAGAGAGAGAGAGAGAGAGAGAGAGAGAGAGAGAGAGAGAGAGAGAGAGAGAGAGAGAGAGAGTTAAACTTATCCATATATCTGACTTAATCATTTCTGGCCCTGGTTAAATGACCTGGCATGGCCTCTCAGCCACAGGATACTGTAGGTGTACACATCAAATAATATTGGTTTCAAACCTCCCTTTCTTTAAAATGACTGTACGGATCTGGGCTCATCTTTCGTCCATTTAGTTTCAATGGAATTAAGATGATCTTAGTGCTACGATGCTTTTGGGAAACCCAGCCCTGGTATGTGACAAGACGTGACGTTCATGTGGTTGAACGATAGCAATCTATGTCCTTCATTGACGGTATATTATGCTAAAACTATATTATTATTATAGAAAGCTATTTATTATCTGCTGACAGATTCCATTTCTTATTTATAAAATTAGGACATGATTTCTATAAAGCATTTTTATAAAGATAATTTAAAACATTAGCGTGTAGAAACTGTGCCAGGGAAACTAAACCAAAGCATGAATTGCTGTCATACCTTGTCCATAGGCTGCTGACAGAGTAAGAAAACCAACGTGTCATTTTGTAATTTGGGTGAACTATCCCCTTATTTATGTTTCGTAAGTTGACTTTACATTTTTCATGCCTTTTTATTAATAAAATATGATTGACAATGTGGATGAATTAGTTTGAAATTATTTATAGGTAAACAAACTATAGTCCGCTTTCACTGTAGTACACAACTATAAACTGCATTCATGACTTCAAATAAGATGTTGTAGCACCAATTCGAACTGCTCTCGGCTGTTCACTGGGACCTTATGATCACTCAGCTGCACAGCTGATGCCTGCTGGACTGTTCCTTTACACGGTACCCCGTCCTGTTTATCTGTTTAGCCTCAGCCCAAACTTTCATCGCCATTACCAGTTGTTGTCTTGGCGATTGGAAAGCTGCCGCGGTCATCCCCCTCTTCAAAGGGGGTGACACTCTAGATCCAAACTGCTACAGACCTATATCCATCCTGCCCTGCCTTTCGAAAGTTTTTGAAAGCCAAGTTAACAAACAGATCGCCGACCATTTCGAATCCCACCGTACCTTCTCCGCTATGCAATCCGGTTTCCGAGCTGGTCATGGGTGCACTTCAGCCACGCTCAAGGTCCTAAACGATATTATAACCGCGATCGATAATAGACAGTACTGTGCAGCAGTCTTCATCGACCTGGCCAAGGCTTTCGACTCTGTCAACCACCGCATTCTTATTGGCAGACTAAATAGCCTTGGTTTCTCAAATGACTGCCTCGCCTGGTTCACCAACTAATTCTCAGATAGAGTTCAATGTGTCAAATCGGAGGGCCTGTTGTCTGGACCTATGGCAGTCTCTATGGGGGTGCCACAGGGTTAAATTCTTGTGTATATCAATGATGTCGCTCTTGCTGCTGGTGATTCTCAGATCCATTCTCACACCATTTTGTATACATCTGGCCCTTCATTGGACACTGTGTTAACAAACCTCCAAACGAGCTTCAATGCCATACAACACTCCTTCCGTAGCCTCCAACTGCTCTTAAACACTAGTAAAACTAAATGCATGCCGATTAGGCCGGTGGGTGGCGCTTATATGCTAGTTTTTGGGCTGGCTCGAAAAAAAACTAAAGCACTTCCGCTTTGGCACTTCCTTGTTTTTATGTCAGCTGTGAAATGAAATTAACGCGCGAAATAAGCAAAACAAAACAGAAATGTCACTGTTGGGGTGTCCTCTTGGTGACAGAAACATAATCGGCTACATTTTACCTGAAAAGAAGGTTAAAAAGGCCGAAAATGCCGATTCTGATGGGGAAGATGATGAGGAGGAAGAAGCACAGCCGGAGTTTCTGGATATGAAAGAGATGGACAGCGTTAGCTCTGGAGGACATCTGTTTAATTCCTCCATACCGGCCCGAAACGAAGGTGGTTGGTCGTTGACAGATCATCATAGCTTTGATAAGTTCACATGATAAAGTTAGCCTAACTAGCTAATGAGGTTGTCACTTGCAACAAATTAGGCATGTTTATCTAGCTAACAAGTTGCCAACCATCTGCGATAAGGGACCGTGACAGTGTCACTTTGTCGATCGAGCTTGTATTGATTGTAACTTCTACTGTAGAAATAGGAGCTAGTTGCCTACTGTAATTCTACAGTTTGTTCAATCTGCTTTATCTCTTGAACTCTGCTTTATATATTGATAGTGACACTAAAACACCCACAAAACACTCATACAATCCACCACGATGAATGCATTCTGATGATCTAGCTAGCTAGCTAGTCCGCTAAATAACTAACTATCTTGTGTAATTGTTTCGTTTTCTATCACATGCCCATTCCAGTTGAGTTCCTGGACATTGTGTCTGGTAAGAGATGCAGAGTAGAGGGCCGGTTCAGTCTGAAGGACCCATGGTGGGAGGCTACCTTCACGGCCCGCGCAGCCAGGGGCAAGCTGGTGCTGCGGGGCTACCCTGCCTACCGCCTTCGCTCAGACCTCCAGGTGGACCAGGGTCGCTCCGTCCTGTCTCTGCGGGGCTACCCTGCCTACCGCCTTCGCTCAGACCTCCAGGTGGACCAGGGTCGCTCCGTCCTGTCTCTGCGGGGCTACCCTGCCTACCGCCTTCGCTCAGACCTCCAGGTGGACGAGGGTCGCTCCGTCATGTCTCTGTTCCTCGCGGCCTGCGGCGTGGGTGCAGAGTTCGTCACCCCGTTCTTTGCTTGGCTGCCGATGGGAAGGAAGGTGGGGTTTGACAACCTGCAGGAAGTTCTGGCTGAGTTTGAGGAAGGAGAGCAGCACAGAGCATTGGCACAGCAGATTAAAGCGTTGGTCTCTGTTTCAGGTAGGTGGACGTGGGGGAGAGATACATCTTGACCTACAGTGTTTTGATAATATGGAGTGCTGTGAGCAAAGACCATAGGTGTGTTCAAATACTCATATTAACCGTACTATTTGTGACATAAATTGAGTATGTAGTATGCTTATTGGTCATAGTATGGATATAGTTAGTATGCCAAAAGTTCCCGGATGTCGTACTACATTCGCCAAAATACGAAGTATACAATCAATGGACACTATTTCCGTGCTTTTAGGGCCCATAATGCAATTCTTCAGAAAATGTGCTTGGCTTCACAACGTTTTAAGATTTGAAGAAAATGGCGGAGAAAGTGCAGCAGAAGTCAGACGAGAGCGGATACAAATTCGTTGCTTTAACTAATTATGACAAATGTTAATGAAAATGTTGAGCAATGTAATGAAGTAATGACTTTTCAAATAAGTTACGTTACAAGTTATGTTGGCTGACAATTTGTTAGCTACGCTATCTTTATGAACCGCATAGCATATCATTACAGCAGTATGTACCAGGTATGTTAGCTACATACTGTAACCTTAGTTGGCTACCAATACATCGAACTTACCAGTATATTTACCTAATGCTATCTAACTAACTACCCAACGTACGCTACCGTTCAAAAGTTTGGGGTCCTTGCTTTCGAAAGAAAAGCACATTTTTTGTCCATTAAAATAACATCAAATTGATCAGAAATACAGTGTAGACATTGTTCATGTTGTAAATGGCTATTGTAGCTGGAAACGGCTGATAAAAAATAAATAAATGAATATCTACATAGGCGTACAGAGGCCCATTATCAGCAACCATCAGTCCTGTGTTCCAATGGCACGTTGTGTTTGCTAATCCAAGTTTATCATTTAAAAAGGCTAATTGATCATTAGAAAACCTTTTTGCAATTATGTTAGCACAGCTCAAAACTTGTGCTGATTAAAGAAGCAATAAAACTGGCCTTTTTGAGACTAGTTGAGTATCTGGAGAATCAGCAATTTTGGGTTCGATTACAGGCTCAAAATGGCCAGAAACAAATAACTTTCTTCTGAAACTCGTCAGTCTATTCTTGTTCTGAGAAATGAAGGCTATTCCATGCGAGAAATTGCCAAGAAACTGAAGATCTCGTACAACACTGTGTACTACTCCCTTCACAGAACAGCGCAAACTGGCTCTAACCAGAATAGAAAGAGGAGTGGGAGGCCCCGGTGTACAACTGAGCAAGAAGACAAATACATTAGTGTCTAGTTTGAGAAACAGACGCCTCACAGGTCCTCAACTGGCAGCTTCGTTAAATAGTACCCGCAAAACACCAGTCTCAATGTCTACAGTGAAGAGACGACTCAGGGATGCTGACCTAGGCAGAGTTGCAAAGATTCGTAAATTCGCTCTGGCTATCTACTCCAATTACAGAGCACTCTCGTCTGTGTGCCAGAGCGCAGAATAACTTATGTATTTACGAACGCTCAACGCCCGTTGAATGAGGCCGGTGTCAATAAACGTAGGCAAAAAGCTAAATTAAATTGTTGCCAGCAGCAGCTACATTCACCAACGCTCTGGATAACATGAAAACTGCCTAACCAGCTCTGCTCGGGCGAGTAAAATGGTCAGAGTGAGGTGTTCTCTCATTTGTGTCTGAAGTAGCTAGCAAGTTAGCCAGTTAGCTTGGGTGCTTGACTGCTGTTGTTAGGTCAGAACGCTCGGATCGACCCTACTCCTCGGCCAGAGCGTCCAGTGTGCGCTCTGAATGCTCCGAGAACAAAGCGCTCTGAATTTACAAACGGACAATCTGACAACGCCATGAATTTACGAAAGCCCAGAGCATATTCTGGCACTCCAGATTGAATTTACGAACACACCCAGAGTCTAGCTAGAAATATGTTACGCTAACAAGCTAGCAAGAGGTTGCATAGCAACAGCATCAACTTCCGGTAGACAGTCGAAGCGCTAATACGCGCAACTGAAATGATACCGTTCCTTTACAGTATACTAAAATGAACTAATAGTATGCAGTATATACTCATTAAGTATGTAGTATACAGTATGTTAGTCTGGGTATTGGAAAACAGCTCGTCATCGGTCTGTCTGTCTATCAGTTGCTGGGATGCGCGTGAAGGCTGCCTCTCTGTACCCCCATGTGATGAGATACCTGCCTACCCTGCTGCCAGGGCGCTTCACTGAGCTACTGGGCCGGGGCAAGGGCAGCGAGAAACGTCCTGCAGCACAGGGAGCTACACAAGCCCCTACACATGTCACACGGATGGATGAAGATGAGGAAGAGGAGCGTCTCGGCTTGCTGGCTAAAATAGAGGAGATTATCAAGACTGATGTCTGGAAGCTGGGCTTTAACTATGTAAGTGTAATCTCCTGGCTGGTTGAGGACTGTTGTTTGGTTAACAAACTGTGTCAACAGTTTCTGTAGACTTCGATCAGACCAATCCAGTAGTGACCTATCATAGCATCCCTCCAATCTGCCATGAACGCATTGAGTCAGACAGACTCAATTATTTTCTTAATTTAGTTTATCTTGAGTAATCACTTCTCCCTTTTTCCCTCTCTCTCTTTTTCTCTCTCTCTCTCCCCTCCCTCTCTCTCTCCTCTCTCCTCTCTCTCTCTCTCCTCTCTCTCCTCTCTCTCTCCCCTCCCTCCCTCTCTCTCCCCTCTCCCTCTCTCTCCCCTCTCCCTCTCTCTCCCCCTCTCTCTCTCCCTCTCTCTCTCCCTCTCTCTCTCTCCCCTCCCTCTCTCTCCCCTCCCTCTCTCTCCCCTCTCTTTCTCCCCCTCTCTCTCCCTCTCTCTCCCCTCCCTCTCTCTCTCTCTCTCTCTCTCTCTCTCTCTCTCTCCCCTCTCTCTCTCTCCCTCTCTCTCTCCCCCCCCTCTCTCTCTCTCTCTCTTTCTCTCTCCCCCTCTCTCTCTCTCTCCCTCTCTCTCTCTCCCCCTCTCTCTCTCTCTCTCTCTCCCCCCCTCTCTCTCTCTCTCTCTCTCTCCCCTCCCTCGCTCTCTCTCTCCCTCCCTCGCTCTCTCTCTCTCTCCCCTCCCTCTCTCTCTCTCTCTCTCTCTCCCCCTCTCTCTCTCTCTCTCTCTCTCTCTCTCCCTCTCACTTCTCTCTCTCCCCTCCCTCTCTCTCTCTCCCTACTCCCCCCTCTCTCTCTAGGTGATGTACAAGGAGTTGAGGCTCGTCCGTTGCGAGGCTCAGCTGAGATCCTTCCATGAGTGTGAACTCTTCCAAGAGATCCCCCTGAAGCAGCGTAACGCCCTGCGAGTCTACGACTCTCTAAAGATCCACTGCTGCAGGACGGGCAGTACCTACACAGAGCTCCCCAGCCTGTGTGACGAGGTCAGGAGGGGGTGTAGCTCCGTGGGAGAGGAGGAGGTACGAGGAACACTGTAGAAATACCTCTGTCCACTTTGTGTTTTTAATCCTCAGTGATTGTTTGATGTGTTGTTGTTGACTCGCTTGCTGAGCCAGCTCCATATGTATTTGGAATTTCCAAATGACTTAATGAATGAATTAATTCAGGTTTGGGACGCTGTCCACTTCCTCAAAGAGCTGGGTGTGGTGGTGCGGGATCGCCAGAAGGTGGCGCTGCAGAACCTGCATTCTTATGAGACTGGGATAGCTGAGTGTCTACGCTGTCTGGTGCAGGGAGAGCCCTGGGTTATACCTCTGGATGTCATAGAGATACTGACTGCTTCAGCACTGGAGAGGCTGAGGAAGAGAGGAGGGAGTGGGGAGGATCGAGGTGGAGGTGAGGTGGACTCCGACACAGAGCAGAAGGCTGATCATCTGAATGAAAGGTGTGATATGGAGGGCACCGCTGCAGAGACAGGCCGTACTAATACTGCTGTTGGAACGGCCAATGGATACTCTGGCCCAGACCACATCAAACGAGACCCAGAACCAGCCCCCCTTACATACCAGGGCCCCTATCCTCCTCCAGTAGATTTAGACCCAGACCAGGTGCGTGCGGCGGAGATGATCTGCTCCAACCCGGTGACTGTGATCAGCGGTAAGGGTGGCTGTGGTAAGACCACGGTGGTGAGTCTGGTGTTCAAGGCAGCCATGCAGCAGAGCCCAAAGAAGAAGAAGGAGGAGGAGGAGGAGGAGGAGGAGGAGGTCAGGAAGGCATGCTGGGACTTTGAGAATGACTTCTGTCTGTCCGAGCGGTGGGAAGAAGAAGCCCTGTCGCAGAGTCTCCTCTCTCAGTTAGAGGGGGAGGTAAAGGGGGAGGAGAGGGAGAATTTGTTGGTTTTACAGGGAGAGGGAGAGGTGTTACTAACAGCACCCACAGGGAGAGCTGCGTCTCTGCTCACCAAGAGAACCTGCTTCAAGGCCTACACCCTGCATCAGGTTGGTACAGGAGACCGTTCTGACCTTAGAATGACATATAGAATAGTTATTCAATAGGATCTCTGTAGTTCTGACCCTGTATATTTTATTAGCAAGGTACAGAACAGGTTTCTGAATGGCAAACATTAGCCTGTCACCGTCAGCTGCCATATTCACCGTCAGTAGCCACATTGACCGTCAGCAGCCACATTGACCGTCAGCAGCCACATTGACCGTCAGCAGCCACATTGACCGTCAGCAGCCACATTCACCGTCAGCAGCCACATTGTTCTAAATGAACCAGTTGAAAATCAGTAGTCGGGTTCATGTGTTGTACACAGTGCCGCTTCCAGAGGTAAAAGATATCAAACCTCTCCTTCCTGTTCACTCTTCCCTGTCATCCCTCACTCTTCCCTGTCATCCCTCACTCTTTCCTGTCATCCCTCACTCTTCCCTGTCATCCCTACTCTTCCCTGTCATCCCTCGCTCTTCCCTGTCATCCCTCACTCTTCCCTGTCATCCCTCGCTCTTCCCTGTCATCCCTCACTCTTCCCTGTCATCCCTCACTCCTCCCTGTCATCCCTCACACTTCCCTGTCATCCCTCACTCTTCCCTGTCATCCCTCGCTCTACCCTGTCATCCCTCGCTCTTCCCTGTCATCCCTCGCTCTACCCTGTCATCCCTCGCTCTCAGGTGCTGTGGAGTTTCATGCAGGCCAAGAAAGACCTTAATGGGGCTCCTGAGGAGTGGAAGTTTGCCTGTGTGCGTGTGTTGGTGGTGGATGAGGGCAGTCTGGTGTGCGTTCAGCTCCTCCACTCTATCCTCACCATGCTCACCAAACACGCACAGCTCAGGAAGTTTGTCTTTCTGGGTACGTTGGGTTTTAAGCTCAGGTTTAAGCTGTACAATGTGAAACATGTAAAGTATGATGCCAACACTTGTTGGGTGTGAAGCTGGAACATAGTTAGTTAAGGAGAGGACTTCCTGTCCTGTACAATGGTAATGGAACACTTGTGGGGGGTGAAGGTGGAACAGAGTTAGTTAAGGAGAGGACTTCCTGTCCTGTACAATGTTAATGGAACAATTGTGGGGGGTGAAGGTGGAACAGAGTTAGTTAAGGAGAGGACTTCCTGTCCTCTACAATGGTAATGGAACACTTGCGTTCTTACATTGCCTTCAGACTGCTCAGAATCACTGATCTACAAATCACCTTGTATCCCAATAAACTCCTCATTATCGGAATGAGATGAGACTACGCTGCTTAAACCTATCCTGCAAACACTTAAGGTTTAGGACTTGCTGGCTGACTGTTTGTCTAGGGGACGCTGTCTGCTGCCCAGTATCCAGCCAGCCAACACCTTGTATGACCTGTTCTAGGTTAGCCTTGTGTCGTTAGCCATATGTCTGCCATAATGGAGGCTAGTCAGGTCTGGGCTCCAGCTACCGTATGTGAAGGTGTAGCTCTGGTTGTCTAGGCGATGTGCATCAGCTGCCCAGTATCCAGCCAGGCAACACCTTGTATGACCTGTTCCACAGTCTGGGCCGGGCTCACTGGGCCATCGAGATGAGGACCAACCACAGAGCTGAGTCTCAACTCATCGTCAACAACGCCGGACTGTAAATATGACATTGGTTTTTGTCTTTAGTTTTCCAACAAACATAGAAATGCCACAGTCATTCTTTGATATATATATATATATATATATATATATATATATATATTAAAAATTCAATATGTAGCTAGAATATCCAGAATTTTAGATACAACTTTGCAAATTCAGATATTAAATGCATTATAACATTTTCTTGATTGTTTAAATTGCAAATTCTGTAAGCTAGATTTTTGACAAATGTTCTTATCATGTCCTGATGCCATGACTGACCATGAGAAAGGAGAGATCCTGCGTCTGTCCTTTTTCTTTCAGAATCGCCGAGATGGGGATGAAGCATACTTTCAGACCGCTCCACTACGACGCCATCTTGGATCTGAATGGGAGTTACACCATGCCCTCTGAAGACAAGAGGTTCATCCTCATCCTGCTGCCCAACACCAACGAGGACTCTGTCTATGGTGAGGACACCATGGACTCCATCTTATAGGCGCAGTGTTGGGCTCTGTGCTGAAAACCCCTAAAACTCACAATATAAAGCAACACAATTGATGTCGTTTTTTTCAGACCTCCAGGTGGCTATCGAACTATTACTGAACGCTGCTCCAGGACTGAAGAATGATACCACGTCACAGTTCATTGCCTTCAGAAGGTAAGACATGTATATGACAGTAGGATGGTCAGATATGTAAAGGGTTTCTCTACACCATTGATGCGATAGGAGAGTAGGGTGATCAGATATATACACTACCGGTCAAATGTTTTAGAACACCTCCTCATTCCAGGGTGTTTCTTTATTTTTTAACTATTTTCTACATTGTAGAATAATAGTGAAGACATCAAAACTATGAAATAACACATATGGAATCATGTAGTAACCAAAAAAGTGTTAAACAAATCAAAACATATTTTGTATTTGAGATTCTTCAAATAGCCACCCTTTTGACTTGATGACAGCTTTGCACACGGTTGGCATTCTCTCAACCAGCTTCATGAGGTATACAGAAGATAGCCCTATTTGGTAAAATACCAAGTCCATATTATGGCAAGAACAGCTCAAATAAGCAAAGAGAAACGACAGTCCATCATTACTTTAAGACATGAAGGTCAGTCAATACGGAACATTTCAAGTCGCAAAAACCATCAAGCGCTATGATGAAACTGGCTCTCATGAGGACTGACACAGGAATGGAAGACCCAGAGTTACCTCTGCTGCAGAGGATACGTTCATTAGAGTTACCAGCTTCAGAAATTGCAGCCCAAATAAATACTTCACAGAGTTCAAGTCACAGACACATCTCAACATCAACTGTTCAGAGGGGACTGTGTGAATCAGGCCTTCTTGGTCGAATCGCTGCAAAGAAACCACTACTAAAGGACACCAATAAGAAGAAGAGACTTGCTTGGGCCAAGAAACACGAGCAATGGACATTAGACCGGTGGAAAATTGTCCTTTGGTCTGGAGTCCAAATTTGAGATTTTTGGTTCCAACCGCCGTGTCTTTGTGAGACGCGTGTGGGTGAACGGATGATCTCTGCATGTGTATTTCCCACCGTAAAGCATGGAGGAGGAGGTGTTATGGTGTGGGGTTGCTTTGCTGGTGACACTGTCTGTGATTTATTTCGAATTCAAGGCACACTTAACCAGCATGGCTACCACAGCATTCTGCAGCGATACGCCATCCCATCTGGTTTGGGCTTAGTGGGACTATCATTTGTTTTTCAACAGAACAATTACCCAACACACCTCCAGGCTGTGTATGGGCTATTTTACCAAGAAGGAGAGTGATGGAGTGCTGCATCAGATGACCTGGCCTCCACAATCCCCCGACCTCAACCAAATTGAGATGATTTGGGATGAGTTGGACTGCAGAGTGAAGGAAAAGCAGCCAACAAGTGCTCAGCCAACAAGTGCTCAGCATATGTGGGAACTCCTTCAAGACTGCTAGAAAAGCATTCCAGGTGAAGCTGGTTGAGAGAATGCCAAGAGTGTGCAAAGCTGTCATCAAGGCAAAGGGTGGCTATTTGAAGAATAGTTTAACACTTTTCTGGTTACTACATGATTCCATATGTGTTATTCCATAGTTTTGATGTCTTCACGATTATTCTACAATGTAGAAAATAGTAAAAATAAAGAAAAACCCTTTAATGAGTAGGTGTTCTAAAACTTTTGACCAGTAGTGTAGAGGGTTTCTCTGCACCATTGATGCTATAGGAGAGTAGGGTGGTCAGATATGTAGAGGGCTTCTCTACACCATTGTTTGACCTGTATCTTAACTGTACCTCCATTTCTTTTGCAGGAGGGAGTGTGCCTTGATCAATGAGCTTTGCTGCAAGCATTACTGCAACCACCGCACCAAGTAAGTCACTACTGCTATTGGAAGAGATGTTGTTTCTACTGCTATTGGAAGAGATGTTGTTTCTACTGCTATTAGAAGAGATGTTGTTTCTACTGCTATTGGAAGAGATGTTGTTTCTACTGCTATTGGAAGAGATGTTGTTTCTACTGCTATTGGAAGAGATGTTGTTTCTACTGCTATTAGAAGAGATGTTGTTTCTACTGCTATTAGAAGAGATGTTGTTTCTACTGCTATTAGAAGAGATGTTGTTTCTACTGCTATTAGAAGAGATGTTGTTTCTACTGCTATTGGAAGAGATGTTAGAAGAGATGTTGTTTCTACTGCTATTGGAAGAGATGTTGTTTCTACTGCTATTGGAAGAGATGTTGTTTCTACTGCTATTAGAAGAGATGTTGTTTCTACTGCTATTAGAAGAGATGTTGTTTCTACTGCTATTGGAAGAGATGTTAGAAGAGATGTTGTTTCTACTGCTATTGGAAGAGATGTTGTTTCTACTGCTATTAGAAGAGATGTTGTTTCTACTGCTATTGGAAGAGATGTTAGAAGAGATGTTGTTTCTACTGCTATTGGAAGAGATGTTGTTTCTACTGCTATTGGAAGAGATGTTGTTTCTACTGCTATTGGAAGAGATGTTAGAAGAGATGTTGTTTCTACTGCTATTGGAAGAGATGTTGTTTCTACTGCTTTTAAAAGAGATGTTGTTTCTACTGCTATTGGAAGAGATGTTGTTTCTACTGCTATTGGAAGAGATGTTGTTTCTACTGCTTTTAAAAGAGATGTTGTTTCTACTGCTATTGGAAGATATGTTGTTTCTACTGCTATTGGAAGAGATGTTAGAAGAGATGTTGTTTCTACTGCTATTGGAAGAGATGTTGTTTCTACTGCTATTGGAAGAGATGTTGTTTCTACTGCTTTTAAAAGAGATGTTGTTTCTACTGCTATTGGAAGAGATGTTGTTTCTACTGCTTTTAAAAGAGATGTTGTTTCTACTGCTATTGGAAGAGATGTTGTTTCTACTGCTATTGGAAGAGATGTTAGAAGAGATGTTGTTTCTACTGCTATTGGAAGAGATGTTGTTTCTACTGCTATTGGAAGAGATGTTGTTTCTACTGCTTTTAAAAGAGATGTTGTTTCTACTGCTATTGGAAGAGATGTTGTTTCTACTGCTATTAGAAGAGATGTTGTTTCTACTGCTATTGGAAGAGATGTTGTTTCTACTGCTTTTAAAAGAGATGTTGTTTCTACTGCTATTGGAAGAGATGTTGTTTCTACTGCTATTAGAAGAGATGTTGTTTCTACTGCTATTAGAAGAGATGTTGTTTCTACTGCTATTGGAAGAGATGTTGTTTCTACTGCTTTTAAAAGAGATGTTGTTTCTACTGCTATTGGAAGAGATGTTGTTTCTACTGCTATTAGAAGAGATGTTGTTTCTACTGCTATTGGAAGAGATGTTAGAAGAGATGTTGTTTCTACTGCTATTGGAAGAGATGTTGTTTCTACTGCTATTGGAAGAGATGTTGTTTCTACTGCTTTTAAAAGAGATGTTGTTTCTACTGCTATTGGAAGAGATGTTGTTTCTACTGCTATTGGAAGAGATGTTGTTTCTACTGCTATTAGAAGAGATGTTGTTTCTACTGCTATTGGAAGAGATGTTAGAAGATATGTTGTTTCTACTGCTATTGGAAGAGATGTTGTTTCTACTGCTATTGGAAGAGATGTTGTTTCTACTGCTTTTAAAAGAGATGTTGTTTCTACTGCTATTGGAAGAGATGTTGTTTCTACTGCTATTAGAAGAGATGTTGTTTCTACTGCTATTGGAAGAGATGTTGTTTCTACTGCTTTTAAAAGAGATGTTGTTTCTACTGCTATTGGAAGAGATGTTGTTTCTACTGCTATTAGAAGAGATGTTGTTTCTACTGCTATTAGAAGAGATGTTGTTTCTACTGCTATTGGAAGAGATGTTGTTTCTACTGCTTTTAAAAGAGATGTTGTTTCTACTGCTATTGGAAGAGATGTTGTTTCTACTGCTATTGGAAGAGATGTTGTTTCTACTGCTATTGGAAGAGATGTTAGAAGAGATGTTGTTTCTACTGCTATTGGAAGAGATGTTGTTTCTACTGCTATTGGAAGAGATGTTGTTTCTACTGCTATTGGAAGAGATATTGTTTCTACTGCTTTTAAAAGAGATGTTGTTTCTACTGCTATTGGAAGAGATGTTGTTTCTACTGCTATTAGAAGAGATGTTGTTTCTACTGCTATTGGAAGAGATGTTGTTTCTACTGCTTTTAAAAGAGATGTTGTTTCTACTGCTATTGGAAGAGATGTTGTTTCTACTGCTATTGGAAGAGATGTTAGAAGAGATGTTGTTTCTACTGCTATTGGAAGAGATGTTGTTTCTACTGCTATTGGAAGATATGTTGTTTCTACTACTATTGGAAGAGATGTTGAGGCTCCTGAGTGGCGCAGTGGTCTAAGGCACTGCATCGCAGTGCTAACTGTGCCACTAGAGATCCTGGTTCGAATCCAGGCTCTGTCGCAGCCGGCCGCGACCGGGAGACTCATGGGCGGCGCACAATTGGCCCAGCGTCGTCCAGGGTAGGGGAGGGAATGGCCGGCAGGGATGTAGCTCAGTTGATAGAGCATGGCGTTTGCAACGCCAGGGTTGTGGGTTCGATTCCCATGGGGGGCCAGTATAAAAAAAATAAAAATAAAATAAAACAACAATAAATGTATTCACTAACCGTAAGTCGCTCTGGATAAGAGCGTCTGCTAAATGACTGTAATGTAAATGTAATGTTGTTTCTACTACTATTGGAAGAGATGTTGTTTCTACTACTATTGGAAGAGATGTTGTTTCTACTACTATTGGAAGAGATGTTGTTTCTACTGCTATTGGAAGAGATGTTGTTTCTACTGCTATTGGAAGAGATGTTGTTTCTACTACTATTGGAAGAGATGTTGTTTCTACTACTATTGGAAGAGATGTTGTTTCTACTGCTATTAGAAGAGATGTTAGAAGCGATGTTGTTTCTACTACTATTGGAAGAGATGTTGTTTCTACTGCTATTGGAAGAGATGTTGTTTCTACTGCTATTAGAAGAGATGTTGTTTCTACTACTATTGGAAGAGATGTTGTTTCTACTGCTATTAGAATAGATGTTGTTTCTACTACTATTGGAAGAGATGTTGTTAGAAGAGATGTTGTTTCTACTGCTATTAGAAGCGATGTTGTTTCTACTGCTATTGGAAGAGATGTTGTTTCTACTACTATTGGAAGAGATGTTGTTTCTACTACTATTGGAAGAGATGTTGTTTCTACTGCTATTAGAAGAGATGTTAGAAGCGATGTTGTTTCTACTGCTATTGGAAGAGATGTTGTTTCTACTGCTATTAGAAGAGATGTTGTTAGAAGAGATGTTGTTTCTACTGCTATTAGAAGAGATGTTGTTTCTACTGCTATTAGAAGAGATGTTGTTAGAAGAGACGTTGTTTCTACTGCTATTAGAAGAGATGTTGTTTCTACTGCTATTAGAAGAGATGTTGTTTCTACTGCTATTAGAAGAGATGTTGTTAGAAGAGATGTTGTTTCTACTGCTATTAGAAGAGATGTTGTTAGAAGAGACATTGTTTCTACTGCTATTAGAAGAGATGTTGTTAGAAGATATGTTGTTTCTACTGCTATTAGAAGAGATGTTGTTAGAAGAGATGTTGTTTCTACTGCTATTAGAAGATATGTTGTTAGAAGAGATGTTGTTTCTACTGCTATGTAATTAGTGGACCACCGGATAGAGCTGTTGTACCAGTTATAAAAAGGAAGAATCTGCGATGTGATGAGGCAGAGGGGAGTTTACGCCACTCCTAGACCCTGTTTGTTTCTATTAGAAAGTCCAGCAGGTCTCCTTAGCTGTAAACATACAGTGCATTCGGAAAGTATTCAGACCCCTTGACTTTTTCCACATTTTGTTACATTACAGCCTTTTTCTAAAATTGATAAAATAGTTTTTTTTCTTCATCAATCCCCATAATGACAAAGCAAAAAACAGGTTTTTAGAATTTTTTGCACATTTATTAAATATAAAAAACTGAAACGTTTACATAAGTATTCAGACCCTTTACTCAGTACTTTGTTGAAGTATCTTTGGCAGCGATTACAGCCTCGAGACTTCTTGGGTATGATGCGACAAGCTTGGCACACCTGTATTTGGGGAGTTTCTCCCATTCTTCTCTGCAGATCCTCTCAAGCTCTGTCAGGTTGGATGGGGAGCGTCGCTGCACAGCTATTTTCAGGTCTCTCCTGAGATGTTCGATCGGGTTCAAGTCCGGGCTCTGGCTGGGCCACTCAAGGACATTCAGAGACTTGTCCCGAAGCCACTCCTGCGTTGTCTTGGCTGTGTGCTTAGGGTCGTTGTCCTGTTGGAAGGTGAACCTTCGCCCCAGTCTGAGGTCCGCTCTGGATTAGGTTTTCATCAAGGATCTCTTTGAACTTTGCTCCGTTCATCTTTCCCTCGATCCTGACTAGTCTCCCAGTCCCTGCCGGTGAAAAACATTCCCACAGCATGATGCTGCCACCACCATGCTTCACGGTAGGGTTGGTGCCAGGTTTCTTCCAGACGTAACGCTTGGCATTCAGGCCAAAGAGTTCAATCTTGGTTTCATCAGACCAGAGAATCTTGTTTCTCATGGTGTGAGAGTCCTTTAGGTGCCTTTTGGCAAACTCCAAGCGAGCTGTCATGTGAATTTTACTGAGGAGTGGCTTCCGTCTGGCCACTCTACCATAAAGGCCTGATTTTGTGGAGTGCTGCAGAGATTATTGTCCTTCTGGAAGTTTCTCCCATCTCCACAGAGGAACTTTGGAGCTCTGTCAGAGTGAACATCGGGTTCTTGGTCACCTCCCTGACCAAGGCCCTTCTCCCCCGATTGTTATATTGTTATAGAAACATCTCAAGGATGATCAATGGAAACAGGATGCACCTGAGCTCAATTTTGAGTCTCATAGCAAAGGGTCTGAATACTTATGTAAATAAGGTTTCTACAAACCTGTTTTCACTCATTATGGGGTATCGTGTGTAGATTGATGAAGATTTTTATTTATTTAATAGCATTGCAGTTTAGGCACAATATAGATTTTGGCCACTAGATGGCAGCAGGGTGTGTGCAAAGTTTCAGATTGATCCAGTGAAGCATTGCAACACTGGACTATTTTGTAGAAAGTCTGCCCAAATGTGCCGAATTGGTCAGTTGATAAATTTTCATGTACATAACTATAGAGAACATACAAAAAATGATATGGTAATACAAAATGTATGTTTACACACTCCCAGGAATGTAATACATGATGGATCATTAGCTTATACACTAACTTTCACACATCTAGATGGCGGGGTGGGTGTGGAGCCAGAGACAGCAGGGGTACAACCTGTAGAACCCAGTTCCTACATTTTAATATGAAAATGGATTGTTTCAAACAAAACTATGCTACATTTTATCACAAATCAGAGCAAGATTACTGAATGTACACTACCGGTCAAAAGTTTTAGAACACCTCATTCCCCTCATTCACTCATTCAAGGGTTTTAATTTTTACAATTTTCTACATTGTAACTACATCAAAACTATGAAATAACATATGGAATCATGTAAGTGTTAAACAAATCAAAATATATTTTATATTTGAGATTCTTCAAATAGCCACCCTTTGCCTTGATGACAGCTTTGCACACTGTTGGCATTCTCTCAAACAGCTTCATGAGGTAGTCACCTGGAATGCATTTCAATGAACAGGTGTGCCTTCTTAAAAGTTAATTTGTGGATTTTCTTTACTTCTTAATGTGTTTGAGCCAATCAGTTGTGTTGTGACAAGGTAGGGGGGTATACAGAAGATTTGGTAAAAGACCAAGTCCATATTATGGCAAGAAGCAAAGAGAAAAGACAGTCCATCATTACTTTAAGACATGAAGGTCAGTCAATACGGAACATTTCAGGAACTTTGAAAGTTTCTTCAAGTGCAGTCACAAAAAACATCAAGCGCTATGATGAAACTGGCTCTCATGAGGACCGCCACAGGAAAGGAAGACCCAGAGTTACCTCTGCTGCAGAGGATAAGTTCATTAGAGTTACCAGCCTCAGAATTTGCAGTGGAAATAAATGCTTCACAGAGTTCAAGTAACAGACACATCTCAACATCAACTGTTCAGAGGGGACTGCGTGAATCAGGCCTTCATGGTCGAATTGCTGCAAAGAAACCACTACTAAAGGACACCAATAAGAAGAAGAGACTTGCTTGGGCCAAGAAACACGAGCAATGGACATTAGACCGGTGGAAATCTGTCCTTTGGTCTGATGAGTCCAAATTTGAGAGTTTTGGTTCCAACCGCCATTTCTTTGTGAGACGCAGAGTAGGTGAACGGATGATCTCCGTATATATATTTCCCACCGTGAAGCATGGAGGAGGAGATGTGATGGTGTGGGGGGGCTTTGCTGGTGACACTGTCTGTGATTTATTTAGAATTCAAGGCACACTTAACCAGCATGGTTACCACCGCATTCTGCAGCGATACGCCATCCCATCTGTTTTGGGCTTAGTGGGACTATATAATTTGTTTTTCAACAGGACAATGACCCAACACACCTCCAGGCTGTGTAAGGGCTATTTTACCAATGAGAGTGATGGAGTGCTGCATCAGATTACCTGGCCTCCACAATCCCCCGACCTCAACCATATTGAGATGGTTTGGGATAAGTCGGACCGCAGAGTGAAGGAAAAGTAGCCAACAAGTGCTCAGCATATGACTGTTGGAAAAGCATTCCAGGTGAAGCTGGTTGAGAGAATGCCAAGAGTGTGCACAGCTGTCATCAAGGCAAAGGGTGGCTATTTGAAGAATCTCAAATATAAAATATATATATTGATTTGTTTAACACTTTTTTTTTTTTGGTTACTACATGATTCCATATGTGTTATTTCATAGTTTTGACGTCTTCACTATTATTCTACAATGTAGAAAATACTCAAAATAGAGAAAAACACTTGCATGAGTAGGTGTTCTAAAACTTTTGACCGGCAGTGTAAGTAAATTATTTACCTTCAGAGGTGAATGTATCAAACCAGTTGCTGTGATGAGTTTTGTTGTTGTGCACTCTGCTCAAACAATAGCGTGGTATGTTGTCACTGTCATAGCTTCTGTAAATTGGACAGTGCAGTTAAGATTAACAAGGATTTAAGCTTTCTGCCCATATAAGACATGTCTATGTCCTGGAAAGTTTGCTGTTACTTACAACAGTCATGCTAATCACATTAGCGCACGTTAGCTCAACCGTCCCGTATACGGGACACACCGATCCCGTAGAGGTTAATCCGTTTTAGAATAAGGCTGTAACGTAACAAAATGTGGAAAAAGTCAAGGGGTCTGAATACTTTCCGAATGCACTGTGTATATATAGATAGATGAATCATTTGGTTTTGATATGTTGATCTTTTACCTCAGAAACGTCAAGAACCGACTTGATTTCCAGCCGGGAGATAAAGTCTGCTGTACAAAGAACGGCTACGTCGCAGACAGGAACAAGGAGGGGTCTCCTGAAGAAGAGGTCCTGGAGAACATACCTGACAGGGCCAGGACAGGGCAGAGACTTCCTGGACTGGACAGAGAGGAGAGGGGGAAAAGCAAAAAGAAGGAGAAAGAACGCCTGTGCAACGGAGAGATATTCTTCATTAAACATGTGAGAAAATGAGAGGACCCTTCACTTAAGCAATAGTTTACATGTTTTTAGGCTATTCCGGAGCTGTCAATGACTACAATGGCTCTGGCTCCGGCTCAATTCTAATTGGTTGAGCCCTGCTCTTTTGGTTGTGTCTCCTCCTGTGACAGGACGTGACAGAGGAGGAGGCGGGCTCACAGCGGAGCAGGAAGCAGAGGTACCTGACTCTGGATGATCGTGACGGACGGATGCTGTGTGTGTCCTTTAGGGATCTGCAGAGAGAGTGTAGACTGCAACACGCCTGGGCTAGGACCATACACACCTTCCAGGTACCCACACACACATACACACACACACACACACACACACACACACACCACAGACTAGGCTGCAACACACTTGGGCTAGGACCATACACACCTTCCAGGTACCCACACACACATACATACACACACACACACACACACACACACACACACACACACACACACGACAGACTAGGCTGCAACACACTTGGGCTAGGACCGTACACACCTTCCAGGTACCCACACACATTCTCTCCCTCTCTCACTCTCTCCTTTTTCTCTCTCCCTCACTCTCCGTTCTGTCTCTCTCTCTCTCTCCTTTCTTTCTCTCTCTCTCTCCTTTCTTTCTCTCTCTCCTTTCTCTCTCTCTCTCTCCCTCCTCTTTCTCTCTCTCTCTCTTTCTGTCTCTACTCAGTTTATGAATGGCGTATGATTAAACTAAGCAGTTCAGTAGATTCTAACTAGTTAGCCATTTTCTCTGATGGAATGATTCAGTTGTACTGTACCTTCCCTCTGTGTATCAGGGCTCGGAGACGGAGACGGTTGTGTACGTGCTGGGTAACGGCAGCGTCCAGACGTGGAAACACGTGTACACGGCCGTGACACGGGGACAGAAGCGTGTATATGTCATAGCCAAGCAGGAGGGCATGGCCTCAGCCATCAAGAGACGCATCATCCCACGTAACACCCGGCTGGGAACCCTGGTCAAAGAGCTACTGGTCCAGCCTGGAGCTGGAGGGGCTGGGGCTGTGGGGCAGGACCAACCAGACCAGAACCAACCCCTGCCAGGCACACCTCGCAGGGCAGCCCCAGGCTTCGGGCCTACGCGGTCCACTCCTCTGGCCTCACAGACACCTAGCTGGTCTCTATGGACCCCCTACAGAACCCCTGTAGCAGCACCCAGCGTCCTCTCTACACCCATCCTAGCAGTCCCACTTCACGCCAATCGTGTCCAGTCCCACTCTACATCGGTCCTACCCAGGCAGCTGTGGAGAAATGAGCCTCCAGCAGCTCCTCAGGCAGATGCTACAGACACCTCTCTAATGGACGACATCACTTTCAGTCAGGCATATACCTGGTCGCCTATGAACAGCAGCTCTGAGGACCCCTCTCAGGAGCAGCCTGGGTCGTGTGCGGAGGAGGAGGGGATCAAGATGGAGGCTAGCTCTGTAGAGGATGGACACATGGGGAAGGCTGCTCTGTCTGGGGGTGAGAGCTCCCCTCCCAAGAGGACGCTCAGTCCTGACAGTGGGCAACAGAATGTAACTCCTTCAAAACAGATGAAGGTAAGAGAAGGAAGCCTTGGTGTATAGTCAGGCAGATTTTCAATTGTGCTTTTTGTGGTGGAAGCAGTACATTTCACACATGACTAGGGCACGTCTGAAGAAGTGTTTGTGGTATGGTGTGGAGGGGTTATTTTAGTAGAAGTGTTTTTATGCGGTTATTCTAAGAGAGTTATTTTGGAAGAGTTGTCACTTTTCTCTGACTCCATCTTGCTGTTGTTGTTCTGTCATCTGTGTAGGTGGAGCCATTCGAATCACCGCTGGGCTGTTCCAGCCTGCAGCAGCTCTCCCTCCGCACGCCAACTCACAACCCCCGCGGTAAACGGCTCTTCCAAGATCCACCCTCCGACCGGGACTGACCACCTTCTCTCCCTGACCCCCCCGCAGAGACCCGTCCACACATGGGTTCTGTTTGTTAGGGTACACCATAGCAAAATGTTTTGCAGCGTGCAATTCTTATTGATTATATAAATACCCAATATTCAACATGGGGAGGATTTTACATGGATTTAACACTTAATGTTCTCTACTTATGATTGATCTCCACTGCATTGATACCAGGATATCTTATGATTGATGTCCACTACTGCATTGATACCGTGATATCTTATGATTGATGTCCAGTACTGCATTGATACCAGGATATCTTATGATTGATGTCCACTACTGCATTGATACCGTGATATCTTATGATTGATGGACACTACTGCATTGATACCACAGAACAATGAGACGGATATTTCACCGGATGTATAAATGTGAAGCATCCGCTTGCCGTTTCTACTCACTACCAAATATGGTAGTGAGAGGAAGCCCAGTGGCCGGCAGTGGGAGAAGATGGAACGAGATGGATTTTGGCCGACATTCTGCAAATGTTCCCATCGATGAAACATTTTATCTCGATACAGTTCCCAAAACTAGAATCTGTTACGAACTGAGTGGACTATGTTTTTTAGACTTTACCCGTTGCCAAAGTTTTAAAAAATGCCGTTGTTTTAGAAGGAGTGCAAAGGCAAATTGAATTACTGCACACGCGCACTACACACAGTAGGCGTTGCCTAACAGAAATATGCAAATGCACGCTAGAACACAGCCAATAGGATCTCGCTAGCTCGTGCTTGGCTCTGCCCACCTCCTTGCTTGTTGCTGCCCACTATGACTCATTTGTTCTCATTTGAAACGATGGGCTATGGTCTATCTTGGTTTAGTTATAAAACATCTTTGTTGATACCAGGATATCTTATGATTGATGTCCAGTACTGCATTGATACCAGGATATTTTAATCAAATAAAATTGTATTTGTCACATGCGCCGAATACAACAGGTGTAGACCTTACAGTGAAATGCTTACTTACAAGCCCTTAACCAACAATAAATAAAGTCAAAGTAAATAGTCCGGGTGGCCATTTTATTAATTGTTCAGCAGTCTTACGGCTTGGGGGTAGAAGCTGTTAAGGAGCCTTTTGGACCTAGACTTGGCGCTCCGGTACCGCCTACCGTGCAGTAGCAGAGAGAACAGTCTATGACTAGGGTGGCTGGAGTCTTTGACACCGCCTGGTATAGAGGTCCTGGATGGCAGGAAGCTTGGTCCCAGTGATGTACTGGGCCGTACGCACTACCCTCTGTAGCGCCTTGCGGTCACAATCCCTTCCGGCGCCATCATTAGACAGTAAACTCTGTGTATTATTATCTGTTTATTTTAAAGTCATGTTTTAATTGCTATACATCTTGTATCATGTAATTGCCTCAGATGAGATTGTGATCATTTCGTCAGTACCTTGTAAATCACCTCAGCCATGTTGTTTTTTCCACTCTGTAAATCACCTCAGCCATGTTGTGTTTTTCCACTCTGTAAATCACCTCAGCCATGTTGTGTTTTTTCCACTCTGTAAATCACCTCAGCCATGTTGTTTTTTCCACTCTGTAAATCACCTCAGCCATGTTGTGTTTTTTCCACTCTGTAAATCACCTCAGCCATGTTGTTGTTTTCCACTCTGTAAATCGCCTCAGCCATGTTGTTTTTTTCCACTCTGTAAATCACCTCAGCCATGTTGTTTTCCACTCTGTAAATCACCTCAGCCATGTTTTTTTCCACTCTGTAAATCACCTCAGCCATGTTTTTTTTCCCACTCTGTAAATCACCTCAGCCATGTTGTTGTTTTCCACTCTGTAAATCACCTCAGCCATGTTGTTTTTTTCCACTCTGTAAATCACCTCAGCCATGTTGTTTTCCACTCTGTAAATCACCTCAGCCATGTTGTTTTTTCCACTCTGTAAATCACCTCAGCCATGTTGTTGTTTTCCACTCTGTAAATCACCTCAGCCATGTTGTTTTTTCCACTCTGTAAATCACCTCAGCCATGTTGTTTTTTTCCACTCTGTAAATCACCTCAGCCATGTTGTTTTCCACTCTGTAAATCACCTCAGCCATGTTGTTTTTCCACTCTGTAAATCACCTCAGCCATGTTGTTTTTCCACTCTGTAAATCACCTCAGCCATGTTGTGTTTTTCCACTCTGTAAATCACCTCAGCCATGTTGTTTTCCACTCTGTAAATCACCTCAGCCATGTTGTTTTTTCCACTCTGTAAATCACCTCAGCCATGTTGTTTTCCACTCTGTAAATCACCTCAGCCATGTTGTTTTTCCCACTCTGTAAATCACCCCAGCCATGTTTTTTTTCTCCACTCTGTAAATCTTTTTTTATTGTTTATCTTTTCTCAGCCATACAAAGGTTTACAGCTGGAGGAATTCCCAAAGTTATACATAGACGATAAATATCATGCTACCAAAGTATTAAATTTGTACAAAAATACTTTACAGTTCATAATACCGGTCCATTAGAAATAAAAATACAATTTTTCAGGGACTTAACAGTGAGTTTGATTCTTTAAATGTATCATACGTTGAAAATGATTGACCCCACTATGGTAATTGGCAGTGTATACTCCAGTAATTAGAACAGAAAAAATGACCACTCCACCTGAGCTTTTTTTCAACTCAAGGTTTCGTCTGCATAAGTCAAAAGCTTGTTCTCTGTAACGTTGAGGTGAATTGTAACAAAACTAAGGTGCACATGTCTGCAATGAACTGTATCTGTGGTTAAATAA
This sequence comes from Coregonus clupeaformis, assembly GCF_020615455.1. Taxonomy (NCBI): domain Eukaryota; kingdom Metazoa; phylum Chordata; class Actinopteri; order Salmoniformes; family Salmonidae; genus Coregonus; species Coregonus clupeaformis. The sequence goes on from NC_059195.1 coordinate 20,032,257, forward strand.
GCCACTGTTTTTTGACACCGCGATAGTTTGAGATTCAACTGAACTCTAAAAGGCAACAGTAGTACCAGGTGACTGAAGTAGTCAAAGATTACTGTTGGGCTACTATGGTTGAACTGTGTGTAGTCATTTCAGTAGTTGAGATGTCAGCCATTTCAGCAGTTAAGTATCCAGTGTATTGGAGTTGTCAGTGTATTTCAGTAGGATCCAGTGTATTGGAGTTGTCAGTGTATTTCAGTAGGATCCAGTGTATTGGAGTTGTCAGTGTATTTCAGTAGGATCCAGTGTATTGGAGTTGTCAGTGTATTGGAGTTGTCAGTGTATTGGAGTTGTCAGTGTATTTCAGTAGGATCCAGTGTATTGGAGTTGTCAGTGTATTTCAGTAGGATCCAGTGTATTGGAGTTGTCAGTGTATTTCAGTAGGATCCAGTGTATTGGAGTTGTCAGTGTATTGGAGTTGTCAGTGTATTTCAGTAGGATCCAGTGTATTGGAGTTGTCAGTGTATTTCAGTAGGATCCAGTGTATTGGAGTTGTCAGTCTATTTCAGTAGGATCCAGTGTATTGGAGTTGTCAGTGTATTTCAGTAGGATCCAGTGTATTGGAGTTGTCAGTGTTTTTCAGTAGGATCCAGTGTATTGGAGTTGTCAGTGTATTTCAGTAGGATCCAGTGTATTGGAGTTGGAGTATATATATATATACAGTACTTGAAAGTGAACATTGAGACGACATGGCTTTTCAAACAGTCTCTATGGCATAAGTGAGAGTGTGAGAGAGAGAGAGCGAAATCGTTCTCTAAATAAGAGATTGAGTGGTTGGTTGTACAGTGGGACGGGTAATGCTGTTGTACGTGGAGCCATTCCAAATGGTGAGACCATAGAAATAGAAATACTAGAATGGGATTTCCCCATTCAAGTCTATGTTCTATTTCTATAAGCAAGAGACAGTGTTGTGTGAGCACTGAAGACAAAGGTGACATCACTCATCAAAAAGCCACTAGTTTACATAAAGTACACGGTTTTGTCACAGGTAGCCTGCTTTTGAACAGACCTTTCTGTTATTTTTTTTCTTGCGTAATAGTTTCTTTATGAAGTGAAAAAATCTCCTGGAATTACGTCTTGTCGCCTTACCGCTATAGGGTAAGAAATTAAACTGGACCCTTCAACATTACACCTCGCATCTCTCCATCATCATCATCATCATCATCAAACAAGTGCCATTTTCTATATTACAAATCCTTTGTTATTATTTGAAGCCTTTGGGAGGGGCAAACCTCAGAAAAACAATGAAACATACAAAAACATACTTTAAACAACGCCAGTAGCACACAGATTAGCATATGAGTTGATATTTACTCAGAGGGTGCAGGGCTGGAAGATGCTGAATAGAAAAGCTGTTTTGAATTACTTATTATTTTTGATTTTACCTCATGCTTTTTTTTCTTTTTTTAAATCTTAAATCAATGGGTCATTTTGATTGATTTGATTGATTGGTAGAAATTAAACGAGTAACGTTACTATTCAGGATGGGACATTAAGGTTGATTTGATATCTGGTTGGTTGGTGTTCTTTCAGAACGTCATTTTAAAAGGATAAATGACTGCTGTAATATAGAGGTCGTTTTCTAAACCCAGTTTTATGGGGTGCCGCTTCCTAAGTAGTAGTTAGTTTCAGTACCAATGAAACTACCTGTAATGTGCGGTGTCCAGTGTTCTGAAGTAATAGGACTCTCTCTCTCTCTCTGGGGCATCCTGAGTGCCGCAGCGGTCTAAGGCACTGCATCGCAGTGCTTGAGGCGTCACTACAGCCCAGGGTTCGATCCCAGGCTGTGTTGCAGCCGGCCGCGACCGGGAGACCCATGAGGCGGCACACAGTTGTCCAGGTTAGGGGAGGGTTTGGCCGGCCGGGATTTCCTTGTCCCATCGCGCTCTAGCGACTCCTTGTGGCGGGCCGGGCACCTGCAAGCTGACTTCGGTCGCCAGTTGTACGGTGTTTCCTCCGACACGTTGGTGCGGCTGGCTTCCGGGTTAAGCGAGCAGTGTGTCAAGAAGCCGTGCGGCTTGGCAGGGTCGTGTTTCGGAGGACACATGGCTCTCGACCTTCGCCTCTCCCGAGTCCGTACGGGAGTTGCAGCGATGGGACAAGACTGTAACTACTAATTGGATATCACAACAACAACAAAAAATCTCTCTCTGGTCCCTGTAACAGCACAATGTTAGCATACCTATTTCACACATACTGCAAGCAATCAAGTCAGACAGGACTTCCTCCAGTGTAGCTGTAAGGAAGCTATGCTCACATTGCATATATTACCTCTCGTACGGTAAAACACATCTCTTCTGCATCTATTTATGAAAATAGATTATGTCCAAATGAAGGATAAGGTGCTTCAGTACCACCTCCTTGTTATAAGGGAAATGGTGACCCTGTATTCTATGATTCAGAGAAGTCGCCATTTTGTTTGGGAATTGCAGATTGTACGGCGGGTACGATTTTCTTTCTTTCTAATTGCGTGTAGCCTAGATAAAGCTGCTTCTTTCTTCTCCTCCCCAAAGCTAGCTTTTTAAATCACTTTCTAAAGGGTTTTATATATTATGCTTCTAGGTCAACCAGTGAGCTTGGTGACATACATGGATAGGAGACATCACACCATGTTGTCTCGTCTGCCAAACGCATTGTGATGAAGCCCAAGGGGATGCCTGACTGTCCTCGTTTCAACATCCTCCTCCTCAGTCTTGTCTACGAGAGGCTCGTCTACAGTACCAGCCTGAGAAACTAAATGGGGCTAACGTAAAAATATTGTGGTATTTTCCATATGTTTTTTTCAAGTGAAATAGTCTACTTAAAAATCATTAGAAATCATTGGGAAGAAGTGAGAAGCAGCACTGATATTTTTTTCTGTAGAAATCATTTAGAAATCACTGGGAATAGAGAGCTAGTTAGACCCAGGTCTGAAGGGAGAGAAGGAGGACAGAGCGAGAGAGACAGAGAGAAAGAAGGACAGAGCGAGAGAGACAGAGAGAAAGAAGGACATAGCGAGAGAGACAGAGAGAAAGGGAGAGAAGGAAGGACAGAGCGAGAGAGACAGAGAGAAAGGGAGAGAAGGAAGGACTCCTAGAAAAACAAGATGGAGGGTTTGTTTCGCTCTGGCCTTGTTTCAGTCACGCCGTGATGCAGCAGTGGTGAACGCGCACAAACATACACATACACTTACAGAGTGGCCAGTCCAGCATCACATGGAAACGTTTCAGCAAATGTTCTTTTTTTTTCCTTTTGTTTTAAAGAACAGAAGTGTGTTCCTGTTTATTGTCCAGCTGCAGTAATAAAAAGGATAGATTGGATGGCACTATTATTTCACTTCTTCACTGTTATTCGTTTTTTGTCTCAGGTATTTTCCAAGAGGTCAGTGTGGTCGATGTTGCCTCCATCTTTTGAAGTTCTTTGTAGTCCTTGGGCTAGAGGTGCACACAGTAGCCAATAGTCCCCAGTGTGAAGGAGGAAGAGGAGAGGGAACCTCTTGTGATTGTGGCTCAGAGGAAGGAGTTTAGTTTTTGTCAGTGTGCTTTGACTTAGCGGCCCCGGGCCCCCATCGTCCACCTAGGAACACCTGTCTGTCTGTCTGTCTGTCTGTCTGTCTGTCTGTCTGTCTGTCTGTCTGTCTGTCTGTCTGTCTGTCTGTCTGTCTGTCTGTCTGTCTGTCTGTGTCCTAAATGGTACCCTATTCCCTTGGTAGTGCACTACGTTTAGCCAGAGCTGTGAGGGTTAGCCTGCAAAGAGGCTCTGGACAGAAGTAGTGCCCTACACATGCAATAGGGCTCCATTTTTAGATTGACCCCCTGTCTCATCAGAGTGGTTTTCTACAGTAGCACCAGAGGAAGGGCCGGCGCTGGCTATCAGACAGACAGAGCCTTGGGCCTTCAGACCTCCAGTCTGCTATAAGGTCTTGGTGGGGTCTCTGTCATCTAGCTCGGCCCCGGCCAGCGCCACCCCGATACCAGTCACCCCGATCCCGGCAGCCATCCTGGATAAGGAGTGGTGGTTCTGGTTCGGTGGAGGGCCAGAGAGGCTGTCCCCCGGCTCGGTCCAGTTGATGACGGGCTCCTCGGTGGGTAGTTGGTTCAGTTCTGACTGGGACCCGGTCCTGGAGGAAGCAGGGTTCCTGCTGATCACCAGGTCCAGATTGTTGCCTGACTCAGCAATCAGAGGGACCACCAGACAGCAGTCGAAGTCTCTGGTCCTCACATGGTTGATCTGAGAAAGCAAAGACATGGGAAAGTTATGAGTTATTTATATTTGGTTTAAAAGCTTTGAGGTCCATTGAATTAAGTTTCAACTCAGATGTTACAGAGGCAACAAAAGGAAATGACTTGAGTTTCCAGCTAGCAAGCACAGATTGGAGGTCCGCTTTTGGAAAACCTCTGTTCGACCATCATCGGGGGAGCAGAGGTTCGCGCCCTATGGTGGTTTAAAAGCTTTGGTTTAAAAAGCTTTAAAAAATAAATACAAATCTAATATTTGTATTTCTTGAGGCTGAAATCTTTACTTCAGGCTTCGCCTCAGAGCAGTTTCCTTTCATTTTCAGTTAGAAGCGTAGAAGATGAATACATCTACTCTGTTGAAACCTTCAGGTAAATAGTTGGTAAACCCAGATCCCTTCTCTCCCTCTGCTCCTGTATATAGCTGGCTAATATTGACCGATGTACCCTTCCATTACCCGACTAGAAACATGAAAAGCTGAATAATGTATCATCTTGGCTTTCAGAATACATTGCAGTTCCTCTCCTTAAACAACATTGTCGGTGACTTGAAAATATCAACATATAAAAGTTGAATATCGTCCCACGTTGACTTTCACCTGATGTCAGCAGACGAAATTGTAGTTCAGTTCCTTGTTTGTGCTTTCAAAACAACAACGGTGACCTGAGGACAGCTGATGAGGAACGAGAGTCTCTCACTGAGCAGCGAATAATGACAGCGACTTTCCTTTCTTTTCAAAACAACATGAGACAACCCGTTCTCTCCTCTTCCTATGTTAATGAGACTTTTACTAGATTGATAGCTTCCCTGGAGAGGGATTCATCTATCCATCAACGGGACTTTCTCCGCAAAGTCAGCCTCATTTAGACCAGGGGGAAATTATGCCAATGTTGTGTATCAATTTGGGCCAAGAAATACAAAAACCCCTTTGACGTTCTATGAACTGCGTAGATACTCTCTACTTTAGGGAGCTCTGAGGCTCTGTGACTGTAACATCCATATCTACTTACTACCTTTTAGCTACATGTTGGAAATAGAAAATATTGGAAAGGTCAAATGATTTATTATCTAAACGTTGAAAGTGCAATGGGTGACAGAGAGAAACAAAACGGTGCAGGCAGTTTGAGGCCACGTGGCGGAGAGGGATGCAGGCGCTGGAGACTGGGGGGTGGGATCAGGTGGGTCTGGGCAGGTGGGATGTTGGTGATGTTTGTGTGTGTCAGTATGTTGTCGTTTGTATGTGGATGTTTTGTTTAAAAAAATATATATATATATACATACAGTATCTATCTGTCCACAGTTCATTACCACCTGAAGCAGCTAGGACAGTGTGTGTGTGTGTGTGTGTGTGTGTGTGTGTGTGTGTGTGTGTGTGTGTGTGTGTACCTGTAGCAGCCTGTCGTAGGACTTCAGCCCCCCGACCTCTGCAGGTCCCCCTGCGCAGATGTTGTTAACATAAACACCTTTCTCCAGGAGGCCGTCCGACACGCTGAAGCCAAAGTCTTCAAGGTCCGACTCCTTCAACAGACTCACCTGCAAAATCAATCAATAATGTCATCAACTATCAATGAATAATTTAACCTGGTATAAATAATTCCGTTCATTGATAGACTGGATGATTGGCTGTGTCTGCTGACAGCATAACGTGATTGATAGACTGGATGACTGGCTGTGTCTGCTGACAGCATAACGTGATTGATAGACTGGATGACTGGCTGTGTCTGTTGACAGCATAACGTGATTGATAGACTGGATGACTGGCTGTGTCTGTTGACAGCATAACATGATTGATAGACTGGATGACTGGCTGTGTCTGCTGACAGCATAACATGATTGATAGACTGGATGACTGGCTGTGTCTGTTGACAGCATAACATGATTGATAGATTGATAGACTGGATGACTGGCTGTGTCTGCTGACAGCATAACATGATTGATAGACTGGATGACTGGCTGTGTCTGCTGACAGCATAACATGATTGATAGACTGGATGACTGGCTGTGTCTGCTGACAGCATAACATGATTGATAGACTAGTTGACTGGCTGTGTCTGCTGACAGCATAACATGATTGATAGACTGGATGACTGGCTGTGTCTGCTGACAGCATAACATGATTGATAGACTGGATGACTGGCTGTGTCTGTTGACAGCATAACATGATTGATAGACTGGATGACTGGCTGTGTCTGCTGACAGCATAACATGATTGATAGACTGGATGACTGGCTGTGTCTGCTGACAGCATAACATGATTGATAGACTGGATGACTGGCTGTGTCTGCTGACAGCATAACATGATTGATAGACTGGATGACTGGCTGTGTCTGCTGACAGCATAACATGATTGATAGACTGGATGACTGGCTGTGTCTGTTGACAGCATAACATGATTGATAGACTGGATGACTGGCTGTGTCTGCTGACAGTACCGGAGCTTCATCATAAATAAAGTTGAAGATACGCAAACGCTTAAGATGCGTCAGAACTTTCTTACCTTCACAGGGTTTTTAACCCCTCTGACGTTCCATGACAGGAAGTGATGTCAACGGCGTAAAGAAAATCAGCCCTGGAGGGTCTGGGTGGTGCTCTATCATCGTTACCTTGTGCAGCTCCACGGGGGTGGGCGACATGATGTCCTTCATCTCCTGCTTCATCTTCCTCATGGCGAAGGCCTTGCGCCCCCCGTCGCTGGGCAGTGTGTTGGAGCGTGAGGACTGGTTGCACTGCGGCCGGGCTGCGCTGCGCTCCTGGAAGCTGGCCTGCCGACCCAGGTGGCTCCTCAGAGGAGCAGGGTCATGGTTCAGACTCATACTGCTGCCAGACATAATGGTGGCCTGGGGGGGAGGGAGGAGATGGAGGGGGAGGAGAGGGGGGAGGAGGGAGGAGAGGGGGGAGATGGAGAGGGGGGAGATGGAGAGGA
>NC_059195.1:20044430-20099430 GCF_020615455.1 Coregonus clupeaformis
TCCAGTTCCCTCAGGATGCCAGATTGGCCGCAGGTCTCCAGATCTTCCAGGGCCTGAGACCAGAAGTTTTCTTCCTGGTCCGGCTCGGTCCCGTCATGACCCACAGTGAACCTGGGGGAGGTCAGAGGTTAACACCCCCAGTCAGCCAAACAGTGAGGAGGCAGGGCAGGCGACCAACACTGATGAGGGCTGGTGACCACAACGTGTGGGGCAGGGTGTCAATGGACCGTGCAGGCAGAGAGAGTGGTAAGTAGGTAGGTAGGTAGGTAGGTAGGTAGGTAGGTAGGTAGGTAGGTAGGTAGGTAGGTAGGTAGGTAGGTAGGTAGGTAGGTAGGTAGGTAGGTGGTAGTTAGGTAGGTAGATTGGTCGGTCGGTCGGTAGCTAGGTAGGTAGATAGGTAGGCAGGTAAGTAGGTAGCTATGTAGCTAGGTAGGTAGCTAGGTAGGTAGGTAGGTAGGTAGGTAGGTATATAGGTATCTAGGTAGGTATCTAGGTAGGTAGGTAGGTAGGTAGGTATCTAGGTAGGTAGGTAGGTAGGTAGGTAGGTAGGTATCTAGGTAGGTAGGTAGGTATCTAGGTATCTAGGTAGGTAGGTAGGTAGGTAGGTAGGTAGGTAGGAAGGTAGGTAGGTATCTAGGTAGGTAGATAGGTAGATCGGTCGGTCGGTCGGTAGGGAGGTAGGTATATAGGTATCTAGGTAGGTAGGTATCTAGGTAGGTATCTAGGTAGGTAGGTAGGTAGGTAGGTAGGTAGGTAGGTAGGTAGGTAGGTAGGTCGGTGGGATATAGGTATCTAGGTAGGTAGGTAGCTAGGTATGTAGGTAGGTGGGTGGGTGGGTGGGTAGGTAGGTAGGTAGGTGGGTGGGTGGGTGGGTGGGTGGGTGGGTAGGTAGGTAGGTAGGTAGGTAGGTAGGTAGGTAGGTAGGTAGGTAGGTAGGTAGGTAGGTAGGTAGGTAGGTAGGTATCTAGGTAGGTAGGTATCTAGGTAGGTAGGTAGCTAGGTAGGTAGGTATCTAGGTAGGTAGGTATCTAGGTAGGTAGGTATCTAGGTAGGTAGGTAGGTAGGTAGGTAGGTAGGTAGGTAGGTAGGTAGGTAGGTAGGTATCTAGGTAGGTAGGTATCTAGGTAGGTAGGTAGCTAGGTAGGTAGGTATCTAGGTAGGTAGGTAGGTAGGTAGGTAGGTAGGTAGGTAGGTATCTAGGTAGGTAGGTAGGTATCTAGGTAGGTAGGTAGGTATCTAGGTAGGTAGGTAGGTATCTAGGTAGGTAGCTAGGTATCTAGGTAGGTAGGTATCTAGGTAGGTATATAGGTATCTAGGTAGGTAGGTAGGTATCTAGGTAGGTAGGTAGGTAGGTAGGTAGGTAGGTAGGTAGGTATCTAGGTAGGTAGGTATCTAGGTAGGTAGGTAGCCAGGTAGGTAGGGTAGCTAGGTAGGCAGGTATCTAGGTAGGTAGGTAGGTAGGTAGGTAGGTAGGTAGGTATCTAGGTAGGTAGGTATCTAGGTAGGTAGGTAGCTAGGTAGGTAGGTATCTAGGTAGGTAGGTATCTAGGTAGGTCGGTAGCTAGGTAGGTAGGTATCTAGGTAGGTAGGTATCTAGGTAGGTAGGTATCTAGGTAGGTAGGTATCTAGGTAGGTAGGTAGGTAGGTATCTAGGTAGGTAGGTATCTAGGTAGGTAGGTATCTAGGTAGGTAGGTAGGTAGGTAGGTAGGTAGGTATCTAGGTAGGTAGGTATCTAGGTAGGTAGGTATCTAGGTAGGTAGGTAGGTAGGTAGGTAGGTAGGTAGGTAGGTAGGTAGGTAGGTAGGTAGGTATCTAGGTAGGTAGGGTATCTAGGTAGGTAGGTATCTAGGTAGGTAGGTAGGTAGGTAGGTAGGTAGGTATCTAGGTAGGTAGGTAGGTAGGTAGGTATCTAGGTAGGTAGGTATCTAGGTAGGTAGGTAGGTAGGTAGGTAGGTAGGTAGGTAGGTAGGTAGGAGAGGGCTGAGATATTGACACAAACAGAGAGGAGAGAGATAACACACCACCTCACCCAGACAGTTTGGACACAAGGAGATGGATGTGTCATGCTGGACCAAGGGCTGGGAGATCTGGCTGAGAGGTGTGTTTCATAGACAGCTTGTTGAGGCTTCCAGTGGGGAGCCTCAACAAGGGGAGGTTCCAGTGGGGGGTTAGGGTTTGAGTTGAGAACGTTAGTGGTGGAAGGGAACAGGTGTTGGACCTTGTGCCATTCAGGTGAGGGCGGGGTCAGGTGTTGGGCCTTGTGCCATTCAGGTGAGGGCGGGGTCAGGTGTTGGGCCTTGTGCCATACAGGTGAGGGCGGGGTCAGGTGTTGGGCCTTGTGCCATTCAGGTGAGGGCGGGGTCAGGTGTTGGGCCTTGTGCCATTCAGGTGAGGGCGGGGTCAGGTGTTGGGCCTTGTGCCATTCAGGTGAGGGCGGGGTCAGGTGTTGGGCCTTGTGCCATTCAGGTGAGGGCGGGGTCAGGTGTTGGGCCTTGTGCCATACAGGTGAGGGCGGGGTCAGGTGTTGGGCCTTGTGCCATACAGGTGAGGGCGGGGTCAGGTGTTGGGCCTTGTGCCATACAGGTGAGGGCGGGTTGCCATACAGGTGAGTGTGTGTTGTGTTGGGGTTAGGAGAGAGACAAGGTGGCTTGCTTGGTGGGAGACTGGGAGGTTTCAGTGAGAGGATTGGGTTTGGGTTGGTTTGAGAACATTAGCGGTGCGAGGGGACATTCTTGCCCTGTGCAACCCAGGAAGGGTAAGGTGAGGTTAGGGTTGGGTTGGTTGGTTTGAGAACTAAAGGGGTACAAGGAGACAGCCCTGCCGTGTACCTCACCTGCTGTCAGTGATTAGGCCGGTGGGCAGCGTAGAAGCTCTGTACAACGTCAAGGAGGAGAGGTACTTCAATCAACAATATATCAAGAACACCAATACACCAATTTGATTCCCTTTGAACCCCCTTTTCTGATGATGGGTTATTGATGATCAATTCTGGTGAATCTCTGTACCTCCTTGATGATTCCCTTTGAGCAATAGAGGAGAAATCCCCTCAGAGATATACAGACTAGTTATGAACCAGGAGCATGTATCCTGTAGGTAATGTTAGGGGTTATTCAGTCCTATTCCTTGTGGAATGTCTGTTGTTGTTTTTGTGGATGTGATTCTTCAGCAAAACCAATAACCCCCCTTGGGGGTTTAATAAACTATTCTACCACTAGACATATTTGACCAGAGCTCAAAGGGAACTCTGTGAGGGTGCTTTTATTTAGAATTGAATCTCTTTTGAAGGTTTCAATACTGCCTAAAGTGATAGTTATTCCACACTTCCTGTTCTTTTGTACTTTATTCAGAAGCTTCTAAAAGGAATTTATGATATAAGATATGCTAATGACCTGAATTATAAAGAGCTTCTTTATCAAACACAAACAGCCGTTAGCCAAGGTCAAATTCAAATTGAAGTCCTACTATCAGTATTATGTGCACATATTTCACTAATATTATTTAAAAGTTGCAATGTTTCTCGGCTGTCATTGTAAACGGTGTGTGTGTGTGTGTGTTCCGGCAGGGAATTCTGAACAATCACTGAAACATGACTGAGGCCAGTGGTGGTGTTGCTGAGAGAGGTCAGAGGGCAAGGGGTAGAGGTCAGGGGTTAAAGGTGACAACAGGGTTGTATGTACCCGCCGGCGGTGGGTCTGTCCCATTCGTCGTCGCTGAGGCCCAGGTCTGCCAGGATGTTGTTTCTCTGGCGGGTGCTGACAGGGGACAGGCTGCCTTGGCTGGGCTTGGCGTTCCTCCACTCATGGCTGTGGAAGCTGTAGCCAGACGCCTGGAAGCCTGGGGCTGGGATACAGACACACACACACACACACACACGACGAGACTATGTTAGCCCACTGAGCTAAAGCCTAGGCATTAGCTCATAGAGCTAACAGAAGTCTTCAGGTATCAGGCAAGCTTACTCATCACATGAGCATAGTTCAGTCAAAAGCCTCCACTACATCTCCACTGTATCTACCTGTCGTGCTACAGCCACTCCCTAGTGATAATGTAATACAAAGCCTTGGTCAATCAGCCACTCCCTAGTGATAATGTAATACAAAGCCTTGGTCAATCAGCCACTCCCTAGTGATAATGTAATACAAAGCCTTGGTCAATCAGCCACTCCCTAGTGATAATGTAATACAAAGCCTTGGTCAATGGATCTCCCAGTCTCTCTCTCTCTCTCTCTCTCTCTCTCTCTCTCTCTCTCTCTCTCTCTGTCTCTCTCTCTGTCTGTCTCTCTCTCTCTCTCTCTCTCGCTCTCTCTCTCTCTCTCTCTCTCTCTCTCTCTCTCTCTCTCTGTCTCTCTCTCTGTCTCTCTCTCTGTCTCTCTCTCTGTCTCTCTCTGTCTCTCTCAATTCAATTTCAATTTCAATTTCAATTTCAATTTAAGGGCTTTATTGGCATGGGAAACGTGTGTTAACATTGCCAAAGCAAGTGAAGTAGATAGTAAACAAAAGTGAAATAAACAATAAATATTAACAGTAAACATTACACACAGAAGTTTCAAAAGAATAAAGACATTTCAAATGTCATATTATGTATATATACAGTGTTGTAACAATACTGTCTCTCTCTCTGTCTCTCTCTCTGTCTCTCTCTCTGTCTCTCTATCTCTGTCTCTCTATGTCTGTCTCTCTCTCTCTGTCTCTCTCTCTGTCTCTCTCTGTCTCTCTCTGTCTCTCTCTCTGCTCTCTCTCTCTCTCTCTCTCTCTCTCTCTCTCTGTCTGTCTGTCTGTCTGTCACTCTCTATCTCTCTATCTCTCTCTCGCTCTCTGTCTCTCTCTGTTCTCTCTCTCTCTGTCTCTCTCTCTCTCTGTGTCTCTCTCTCTCTCTCTCTCTCTCTCTCTCTCTCTTCTCTCTCTCTCTCTCTCTCTCTCTCTCTCTCTCTCTCTCTCTCTCTCTCTCTCTCTCTCTCTCTCTCTCTCTCTCTCTCTCTGTCTCTCTCTCTGTCTCTCTCTGTCTCTCTCTCTGTCTCTCTCTGTCTCTCTCAATTCAATTTCAATTTCAATTTCAATTTCAATTTAAGGGCTTTATTGGCATGGGAAACGTGTGTTAACATTGCCAAAGCAAGTGAAGTAGATAGTAAACAAAAGTGAAATAAACAATAAATATTAACAGTAAACATTACACACAGAAGTTTCAAAAGAATAAAGACATTTCAAATGTCATATTATGTATATATACAGTGTTGTAACAATACTGTCTCTCTCTCTGTCTCTCTCTCTGTCTCTCTCTCTGTCTCTCTATCTCTGTCTCTCTATGTCTGTCTCTCTCTCTCTGTCTCTCTCTCTGTCTCTCTCTGTCTCTCTCTGTCTCTCTCTCTGTCTCTCTCTCTCTCTCTCTCTCTCTCTCTCTCTCTCTCTGTCTGTCTGTCTGTCTGTCACTCTCTATCTCTCTATCTCTCTCTCGCTCTCTGTCTCTCTCTGTCTCTCTCTCTCTCTGTCTCTCTCTCTCTGTGTCTCTCTCTCTCTCTCTCTCCCTCCCTCCCTCCCTCTCTCTCTCTCTCTCTCTCTCTCTCTCTCTCTCTCTCTCTCTCTCTCTCTCTCTCTCTCTCTCTCTCTCTCCCTCCCTCTCTCTCTCTCTCAGTGGTCTGATATTGGGTTAAACCCAGACATCTGGCTGTTGGGCTGCTGCGGCTCTATTCTGCTGCAGTGTTTCATCAATAATGTAGAGCTGGTGGAGTTTCTATTCCATGTGTTTGATCCAGCTCTACCTGTGTAAACATAGTAAATCATCATGGTTCTCCTCATAGTACATATCCTAATAGGACCAGCATGGTTCTCCTCATAGTAAATATCCTAATAGGACCAGCATGGTTCTCCTCATAGTAAATATCCTAATAGGACCAGCATGGTTCTCCTCATAGTAAATATCCTAATAGGACCAGCATGGTTCTCCTCATAGTAAATATCCTAATAGGACCAGCATGGTTCTCCTCATAGTAAATATCCTAATAGGACCAGCATGGTTCTCCTCATAGTAAATATCCTAATAGGACCAGCATGGTTCTCCTCATAGTAAATATCCTAATAGGACCAGCATGGTTCTCCTCATAGTAAATATCCTAATAGGACCAGCATGGTTCTCCTCGTAGTAAATATCCTAATAGGACCAGCATGGTTCTCCTCATAGTAAATATCCTAATACGACCAGCATGGTTCTCCTCATAGTAAATATCCTAATAGGACCAGCATGGTTCTCCTCATAGTAAATATCCTAATAGGACCAGCATGGTTCTCCTCATAGTAAATATCCTAATAGGACCAGCATGGTTCTCCTCATAGTAAATATCCTAATAGGACCAGCATGGTTCTCCTCATAGTAAATATCCTAATAGGACCAGCATGGTTCTCCTCATAGTAAATATCCTAATAGGACCAGCATGGTTCTCCTCATAGTAAATATCCTAATAGGACCAGCATGGTTCTCCTCATAGTAAATATCCTAATAGGACCAGCATGGTTCTCCTCATAGTAAATATCCTAATAGGACCAGCATGGTTCTCCTCGTAGTAAATATCCTAATAGGACCAGCATGGTTCTCCTCATAGTAAATATCCTAATACGACCAGCATGGTTCTCCTCATAGTAAATATCCTAATAGGACCAGCATGGTTCTCCTCATAGTAAATATCCTAATATGACCAGCATGGTTCTCCTCATAGTAAATATCCTAATAGGACCAGCATGGTTCTCCTCATAGTAAATATCCTAATAGGACCAGCATGGTTCTCCTCATAGTAAATATCCTAATAGGACCAGCATGGTTCTCCTCATAGTAAATATCCTAATAGGACCAGCATGGTTCTCCTCATAGTAAGATCAGCGTGTGTGTGTGTGTGTGTGTGTGTTCTCTCCCTACGCAGGGTGATTATAGTTGACCAAGAGGCCTTACTGTGTGGGGAAGAGACTCATTGTAATTCAAACACGTCATTGCTGTGGGGACCATTCTACCATTATAATGGTTATGGGAATCCCTAGACACATTAGCCAATAATTTCCTACTTAGTAGAAAAATAGAATGGTCTTCCAGCCAATCCACAGGTCGCCTCGCCCACAGCTGTATAGATAATAACATGAATAATAGCTGTATATAATGTAGCTGTATAGATAATAACATGAATAATAGCTGTATGATAACGTAGCTGTATAGATAATAACATGAATACTAGCTGTATGATAATGTAGCTGTATAGATAATAACATGAATAATAGCTGTATGATAATGTGGATTGTGGCGTTGAATAATCATTTTACATTTTAGTTATTTAGCAGACGCTCTTATCCAGAGCGACTTACAGTTAGTGAGTGCATACATTTCTCATACTGGCCCCCCGTGGGAAACGAACCCACAACCCTGGGGTTGCAAGCGCCATGCTCTACCAACTGAGCTACAGGGGACTAATGCTGATTATTCTGTACGGGTGTTGTGCCGATATATCCTCCAAACACCGGCTTCCAGGGCATTATCACTTTTATACAACGGGTTACCAACATATTCAAATAATGACTGTCATATTTTCATAAAAAAATAATATTTTGATGAATTTATTCATACTATTTCATCCTTCCACGAGATATAGTCCGACACAAATCTAGGGTTGCTACCCAAGCCTGCTGGTCGTTCATTCTATCGGTTCGGTTGCCATAGACGCGACCCAGTCGTTAAGTGTTTTTGTTCCAAATCTATGGACGCGACCCAGTCGTTGGTTCTAAATGTTCCGTTGCCATGATGACTGGCAATGTTCTTATCCCTTGCTTGCTAGCAATGAGCTAATGATTTGCGTTTTCGCCTGGCATAGAAAATGTGCTCTCTTGTCAGTAAACTGTTGTTCAGAGGAGCTAGCCAACTACACAGCTAACACAATCACCTCAAACTGAAGCTGGAAAGACTGCAAACTAGCTGCACTTCCTGTTTTCTATTGACATTTCATTGTAAATATCCATAAAAATGATGCTGATTCATGATTTCGACTGGCTGAGAAAAGCCGACTCCCGACGCGTTCATTACCATAGGACAGCTCGCGATCGAATTTCAATATTGAAACAATGGTGCAAATGTCGGAGAGACAGACATCAAGGTTATTACAAATCTCTGCTGTTGAAAACCAAATGCTAATCTGAAAGAAGATCAAGTTTATAACTTGCCTGGCAGAACTGATGAGACAGTGGATTGCTCAGCCAGATGGAACAGAGTAAATAGGAATTTTAACGTCATAGATTTAGCCGGTGGCAACTTGTGGAATAGACACCGGCTGGAATGCGGTTTTAACCAATCAGCATCCAGGATTAAACCCACCCGTTGTATAATTACTGGTGTGCTACAGAAAGCCAATGTCTTTGCTAGTTATATTTGCTTTATACATTATAATCCATTTGCATTTACAGTACCTATTTACAATATATATTATATATTATATGAAGTCCTATGTTTCAGAAGGCCACATATTGTGTACAGTAATTATCTATATATTTTGGGGGTTAGAAATGTAAATCTTAACCGCACCAATACGCCTGCTATCCTGTATATTGTATTATAGATGATGACCCTCGGGCCTTATTGCTTCATTATATATGATGACCCTCGGGCCTTATTGCTTCATTATATATGATGACCCTCGGGCCTTATTGCTTCATTATATATGATGACCCTCGGGCCTTATTGCTTCATTATATATGATGACCCTCGGGCCTTATTGATTCATTGTACATGATGACCCTCGGGCCTTATTGATTCATTATACATGATGACCCTCGGGCCTTATTGCTTCATTATATATGATGACCCTCGGGCCTTATTGATTCATTATACATGATGACCCTCGGGCCTTATTGCTTCATTATATATGATGACCCTCGGGCCTTATTGCTTCATTATATATGATGACCCTCGGGCCTTATTGCTTCATTATATATGATGACCCTCGGGCCTTATTGATTCATTGTACATGATGACCCTCGGGCCTTATTGATTCATTATATATGATGACCCTCGGGCCTTATTGCTTCATTATATATGATATATGTGTAGTGTATATTATAAAGGCCATCTAGCTCATCTTGAAGTGAGTTATACATGTGTGGTTGTGGTTAGCTAAACCATAAAATGTTGTGTTCTGTTTATACTGGGAGAGATGGAGAGATGGAGAGATGGAGAGGGAGAGATGGAGGGATGGAGAGATGGAGAGATGGAGGGAAGGAGAGATGGAGAGATGGAGGGATGGAGAGATGGAGGGATGGAGAGATTGAAAGATGGAGAGATGGAGAGATTGATAACAGAGATACAACCTGGGTTTACTATAATGCTGGGTGTTTAGATTATATTCATGAGTATTCATATTATTTATACTACATCAGGTCTCTGCTGTCAATGTACATGATGTACTGTTTGTGTGTATACATGCGTGTGTGTGTGTGTGTGTATCTTTCCGTGTGTAAATACTGTATATCATGTATGTTTAACTAATGCTCTGATATAAATGTCCCTCTAGGAATCAGGAAAGATGTATCGACACGTAAATTGTATTATTTTGTACTCTAAAGTCTATTGTTTTGGACAACTGCTGTGGATGTTGCTATGGTGATGGACAGTAATGGTTTGTTTTATTCGTATTGTGTTTTTGTTACACTGGTGTAGTGAAAAGATGTGAGCCTCCCATTCTGTCTGTCTGTCTGTCACACACACACACTTCCCTCTCACCCTGGGTGTTGAAGGTGTTGTCTATGGCTGAGCCTCCCATTCTGTCTGTCTGTCTGTCACACACACACACTTCCCTCTCACCCTGGGTGTTGAAGGTGTTGTCTATGGCTGAGCCTCCCATTCTGTCTGTCTGTCTGTCACACACACACACTTCCCTCTCACCCTGGGTGTTGAAGGTGTTGTCTATGGCTGAGCCTCCCATTCTGTCTGTCTGTCTGTCACACACACACACTTCCCTCTCACCCTGGGTGTTGAAGGTGTTGTCTATGGCTGAGCCTCCCATTCTGTCTGTCTGTCTGTCACACACACACACTTCCCTCTCACCCTGGGTGTTGAAGGTGTTGTCTATGGCTGAGCCTCCCATTCTGTCTGTCTGTCTGTCACACACACACACTTCCCTCTCACCCTGGGTGTTGAAGGTGTTGTCTATGGCTGAGCCTCCCATTCTGTCTGTCTGTCACACACACACACTTCCCTCTCACCCTGGGTGTTGAAGGTGTTGTCTATGGCTGAGCCTCCCATTCTGTCTGTCTGTCACACACACACACTTCCCTCTCACCCTGGGTGTTGAAGGTGTTGTCTATGGCTGAGCCTCCCATTCTGTCTGTCTGTCACACACACACACTTCCCTCTCACCCTGGGTGTTGAAGGTGTTGTCTATGGCTGAGCCGTCCCAGGACTCCACGGCTGAGTCCACAGAGGGGATGGTGGTGGAGTAGAGGTCAGAGAGCTTCCCAGGTTTCTGGCTCTCTGCCTGGCCTCCCAGACCCCCTAACCCTGCCTCGTCCTCCACGTCACTCAGCATCACATCACTGAGACGACCAGACACCGACGGCTGCTTGGGACTGGCCACTAGGGGGGGAAAGAGGAGAAAGAAAGAAAGAAAGAAAGAAAGAAAGAAAGAAAGAAAGAAAGAAAGAAAGAAAGAAAGAAAGAAAGAAAGAAAGAAAGAAAGAAAGAAAGAAAGAAAGAAAGAAAGAAAGAAAGAAAGAAAGAAAGAAAGAAAGAAAGAAAGAAAGAAAGAAAGAGAAAGAAAGAAAGAAAGGTGACAGTGAGAGAATGGGAGGTGTAGTGTGAGGGCAAGAAAGAGAGAGTCAGAGAGGGAAAGAGATGAGCACAGGAAGAAATTATCATGCAATCTGTTATTTTTCCCACACAGCTGTTTCCAGCCAACTTCTAAGTCAATCAATCTCACTCTAATTCAGCAGAAATAAGCAGGCACTGAATGCACAGCTCAAGATATGAGCAAATTGTCTTCTGTAATGGAACCATATCTGCTGTAAATTCTATTTATTGAATCAATTTGGCAGGCCTAACCCAACCGAACAAGGGTTCTGGCACTAGGGTGATAGTGCTGAAACACTATTTCATCCACTGCAAAAAGGTGTGTGCACGAGTGTGTATGTGTGTGTATGTTTAGGTGTATGTGTGTGTGTGTGTTTAGGTGTGTGTGTGTGTGTGTGTGTGTGTGTATAGTACACAGTGTGTGTGTGTGGTGCAGTACAGCACAGTATAAATAACTAATATTTAGTGTGTAGATTGCATTGACAGGTCGATTAAGGTATATCCTATTCTTATGTAGCTTCCCTATAATGTACAGCGTGTTACCTGAACCTTGACCCCAGCGAGGGCTCTGGTTGTACTATGTCATGTGTACGGTGTGACGCTCTTTGACCCCAGTGAGGGCTCTGGTTGTACTATGTCATGTGTACGGTGTGACGCTCTTTGACCCCAGTGAGGGCTCTGGTTGTACTATGTCATGTGTACGGTGTGACGGTCTTTGACCCCAGCGAGGGCTCTGGTTGTACTATGTCATGTGTACGGTGTGACGGTCTTTGACCCCAGCGAGGGCTCTGGTTGTACTATGTCATGTGTACGGTGTGACGGTCTTTGACCCCAGTGAGGGCTCTGGTTGTACTATGTCATGTGTACGGTGTGACGGTCTTTGACCCCAGCGAGGGCTCTGGTTGTACTATGTCATGTGTACGGTGTGACGGTCTTTGACCCAGCGAGGGCTCTGGTTGTACTATGTCATGTGTACGGTGTGACGGTCTTTGACCCCAGCGAGGGCTCTGGTTGTACTATGTCATGTGTACGGTGTGACGCTCTTTGACCCCAGCGAGGGCTCTGGTTGTACTATGTCATGTGTACGGTGTGACGCTCTTTGACCCCAGCGAGGGCTCTGGTTGTACTATGTCATGTGTACGGTGTGACGCTCTTTGACCCCAGTGAAGGCTCTGGTTGTACTATGTCATGTGTACGGTGTGACGGTCTTTGACCCCAGCGAGGGCTCTGGTTGTACTATGTCATGTGTACGGTGTGACGGTCTTTGACCCCAGCGAGGGCTCTGGTTGTACTATGTCATGTGTACGGTGTGATGGTCTTTGACCCCAGCGAGGGCTCTGGTTGTACTATGTCATGTGTACGGTGTGACGGTCTTTGACCCCAGCGAGGGCTCTGGTTGTACTATGTCATGTGTACGGTGTGACGGTCTTTGACCCCAGCGAGGGCTCTGGTTGTACTATGTCATGTGTACGGTGTGACGCTCTTTGACCCCAGTGAAGGCTCTGGTTGTACTATGTCATGTGTACGGTGTGACGGTCTTTGACCCCAGCGAGGGCTCTGGTTGTACTATGTCATGTGTACGGTGTGACGGTCTTTGACCCCAGCGAGGGCTCTGGTTGTACTATGTCATGTGTACGGTGTGACGCTCTTTGACCCCAGCGAGGGCTCTGGTTGTACTATGTCATGTGTACGGTGTGACGCTCTTTGACCCCAGTGAGGGCTCTGGTTGTACTATGTCATGTGTACGGTGTGACGCTCTTTGACCCCAGTGAAGGCTCTGGTTGTACTATGTCATGTGTACGGTGTGACGGTCTTTGACCCCAGTGAGGGCTCTGGTTGTACTATGTCATGTGTACGGTGTGACGCTCTTTGACCCCAGTGAGGGCTCTGGTTGTACTATGTCATGTGTACGGTGTGACGCTCTTTGACCCCAGCGAGGGCTCTGGTTGTACTATGTCATGTGTACGGTGTGACGGTCTTTGACCCCAGCGAGGGCTCTGGTTGTACTATGTCATGTGTACGGTGTGACGGTCTTTGACCCCAGCGAGGGCTCTGGTTGTACTATGTCATGCCTTGACCTCTGGGTGTGTACTGTGTACTAAGTGCATGGTCCTTGACCTATGTGTGTGTACTGTGTGTCCTCTACTCACGTTCTCCCTGTTTCTTGATCTTCAGGGTGACAGACTCTCCAGCCATCTGCAGCAGGTGAATGGCTTCACTCAGTGGTTTACCCTTCAAGCTGTTACTGTTGATGGCTAGGATCCTGTCCCCGATGTGGATCGCTCCCGTCCTATACACAGAGAAACACCAGGGTTGTGTTCATTAGGGAGCAAACGTTGTGAAAACGGGGATGTACTACCAATAGGAAGTTGCACATTATTTGGCTACAGTGTACCCTACTGAACATGACCCAGGAGAAAAGGTCTGTGTGCAAAGAGAGTGTAAAAGATCTGTCAGATTAGTGCCCCCAGAAACCTCAACTCTTTATCCTACTGAGCCAAGCACATTTTCTGTTCTCAGACCATCTGGTCTGGCGTCTGCCTGAGCTATCCAAGCCTCCCCAGGGTTTCAGTCAGTCAGTTCTCCCCAGCACCACAGAGAGAGAGAGAGAGAGGCAGAGAGAGAGAGAGAGAGGGAGGAAGAGAAAGCAAAGGATAGAGAAAGAGAGAGAGAGAAACTGTCTGCTTGGAGTCTGGGAGACACTGTGCAGAATGCCTTGTGTCAGTCTGAGTGAGTGAAGAGGTCATGGAGACTTTGTGAGGCCGACCTTGGCGCTGCTTCTAATCAGACCTCTATGGTTAGAGATGACAGGATAATCAGATCACTATGGTTAGAGATTACAGGATAATCAGATCACTATGGTTAGAGATTACAGGATAATCAGATCACTATGGTTAGAGATTACAGGATAATCAGATCACTATGGTTAGAGATTACAGGATAATCAGATCACTATGGTTAAAGATGACAGGATAATCAGATCACTATGGTTAAAGATGACAGGATAATCAGATCACTATGGTTAGAGATGACAGGATAATCAGATCACTATGGTTAGAGATGACAGGATAATCAGATCACTATGGTTAGAGATGACAGGATAATCAGATCACTATGGTTAGAGATGACAGGATAATCAGATCACTATGGTTAAAGATGATAGGATAATCAGATCACTATGGTTAGAGATTACAGGATAATCAGATCACTATGGTTAGAGATTACAGGATAATCAGATCACTATGGTTAAAGATGACAGGATAATCAGATCACTATGGTTAGAGATGACAGGATAATCAGATCACTATGGTTAGAGATGACAGGATAATCAGATCACTATGGTTAGAGATGATAGGATAATCAGATCACTATGGTTAGAGATGATAGGATAATCAGATCACTATGGTTAGAGATGACAGGATAATCAGATCACTATGGTTAGAGATGATAGGATAATCAGATCACTATGGTTAGAGATGACAGGATAATCAGATCACTATGGTTAGAGATGACAGGATAATCAGATCACTATGGTTAGAGATTACAGGATAATCAGATCACTATGGTTAAAGATGACAGGATAATCAGATCACTATGGTTAGAGATTACAGGATAATCAGATCACTATGGTTAGAGATTACAGGATAATCAGATCACTATGGTTAGAGATGACAGGATAATCAGATCACTATGGTTAGAGATGACAGATCAGTACGGTTAGAGATGACAGATCAGTACGGTTAGAGATGACAGATCAGTACGGTTAGAGATGACAGATCAGTACGGTTAGAGATGACAGATCAGTACGGTTAGAGATGACAGATCAGTACGGTTAGAGATGACAGATCAGTACGGTTAGAGATGACAGATCAGTACGGTTAGAGATGACAGATCAGTACGGTTAGAGATGACAGATCAGTACGGTTAGAGATGACAGATCAGTACGGTTAGAGATGACAGATCAGTACGGTTAGAGATGACAGATCAGTACGGTTAGAGATGACAGATCAGTACGGTTAGAGATGACAGATCAGTATGGTTAGAGATGACAGGAGCCACAGACAGAGAGAAAAACATGTGGAGTAATGGCTGCCAAAAACTCAGGTCAGGTATCTCAGGACATTCCTTCCTCCCATCCTGCCCTGTCTGTCATCTTCCACCCTGTCCCCTGTCTCTGCCAGCTACCCACACCCCATTCCCCTAGCTCTCTCACCTCTCGGCTAGTCCTCCCTTGGTGAGGCTGGAGATGACGATGGGGTCAAAGGGCTCCTCTGTGCCTGAGATGGTGATCCCCAGCGGGCCTCCGTACCTCTTCAGCTCCACTGTGTAGATGATGGATCCAGACAGCTCCTGTTCGTCTGGAACACAGGACAACAGAACACGGTGTATACCTCCGTCCCTTAGCTTTACAACTCTGTCCCCATGCTGTCCCTGAGCTGTGACAAGCACAGCCCTGGCCAGGGTTAGGACCAGGGTTAGGGGGTGAGAGAGAGAGAGAGAGAGAGAGAGAGAGAGAGAGAGAGAGAGAGAGAGAGAGAGAGAGAGAGAGAGAGAGAGAGAGAGAGAGAGAGAGAGAGAGAGAGAGAGAGAGAGAGAGAGAGAGAGAGAGAGAGAGAGAGAGAGAGAGAGAGAGAGAGAGAGAGAGAGAGAGAGAGAGAGAGAGAGAGAGAGAGAGAGAGAGAGGAGAGAGAGAGAGAGAGAGAGAGAGAGAGAGAGAGAGAGAGAGAGAGAGAGAGAGAGAGAGAGAGAGAGAGAGAGAGAGAGAGAGAGAGAGAGAGAGAGAGACCTTAAATTGAAGAGAGAGAGAGAGAGAGAGGAGGAGAATAATTATCTCTCCGTGTTAAGAGGGCATACCACTTTAGACGGAGTGCAGCCCACCTGTGAGTTCCACTCCATCAGACGAGGAGCGTTAAAAGATCAACTGCTAATTTGAAACTCAGAGGGGCTACGCTACAGTTTCCATAACACATACAGATCAGATCAGAGCAGCTGCTGAGAGCTGTAGACTCTTTGAAGAGGAAGAACCGGGTGAGCGTCTGAATAAATCCACCATCCCTACTTGGTTTTACTAATTCATGTTTTTCAATGCTACTAAGAGAGTTTAATATCAGTTAATATAACATATGATGATCCTTTTTCCTCTGTTGAAAGCTTACCAGGCCTGTTAGGTAGAGATGGGAGAAAGAGAGAGATTGTCTTATAGGAACATCAGTAGGTAGGTAGAGATGGGAGAGAGAGTCTCTCTATCTCTCTCATTTCAATTTCAATTCCATTTAAGGGCTTTATTGGCATGGGAAACGTGTGTTAACATTGCCAAAGCAAGTGAAGTAGATAGTAAACAAAAGTGAAATAAACAATAAATATTAACAGTAAACATTACACTCAGAAGTTTCAAAAGAATAAAGACATTTCAAATGTCATATTATGTATATATACAGTGTTGTAACAATATGCAAATAGTTAAAGTACAAAAGGGAAAATAAATAAACATAAATATGGGTTGTATTTACAATGGTGTTTGTTCTTCACTGGTTGCCATTTTCTTGTGGCAACAGGTCACACATCTTGCAGCTGTGATGGCACACAGTGGTATTTCACCCAGTAGATAAGGGAGTTTATCAAAATTGGGTTTGTTTTCGAATTCTTTGTGGATCGCTGTAATCTGAGGGAAATCTCTCATGATCGTTCATGAATTATATAGAGATGAATGTAACAGAATCAGCCTTAATGTGTAATAGCTACATTATCTCTTTCTGCAGCTCCAGATTCACTTTGTCTGTGTTACTGAGATCACGTTGTGTCCTGGACTCTGTTAGTGAGTCTGTGTTACTGAGGTCACGTTGTGTCCTGGACTCTGTTAGTGAGTCTGTGTTACTGAGGTCACGTTGTGTCCTGGACTCTGTTAGTGAGTCTGTGTTACTGAGGTCACGTTGTGTCCTGGACTCTGTTAGTGAGTCTGTGTTACTGAGGTCACGTTGTGTCCTGGACTCTGTTAGTGAGTCTGTGTTACTGAGGTCACGTTGTGTCCTGGACTCTGTTAGTGAGTCTGTGTTACTGAGGTCACGTTGTGTCCTGGACTCTGTTAGTGAGTCTGTGTTACTGAGGTCACGTTGTGTCCTGGACTCTGTTAGTGAGTCTGTGTTACTGAGGTCACGTTGTGTCCTGGACTCTGTTAGTGAGTCTGTGTTACTGAGGTCACGTTGTGTCCTGGACTCTGTTAGTGAGTCTGTGTTACTGAGGTCACGTTGTGTCCTGGACTCTGTTAGTGAGTCTGTGTTACTGAGGTCACGTTGTGTCCTGGACTCTGTTAGTGAGTCTGTGTTACTGAGGTCACGTTGTGTCCTGGACTCTGTTAGTGAGTCTGTGTTACTGAGGTCACGTTGTGTCCTGGACTCTGTTAGTGAGTCTGTGTTACTGAGGTCACGTTGTGTCCTGGACTCTGTTAGTGAGTCTGTGTTACTGAGGTCACGTTGTGTCCTGGACTCTGTTAGTGAGTCTGTGTTACTGAGGTCACGTTGTGTCCTGGACTCTGTTAGTGAGTCTGTGTTACTGAGGTCACGTTGTGTCCTGGACTCTGTTAGTGAGTCTGTGTTACTGAGGTCACGTTGTGTCCTGGACTCTGTTAGTGAGTCTGTGTTACTGAGGTCACGTTGTGTCCTGGACTCTGTTAGTGAGTCTGTGTTACTGAGGTCACGTTGTGTCCTGGACTCTGTTAGTGAGTCTGTGTTACTGAGGTCACGTTGTGTCCTGGACTCTGTTAGTGAGTCTGTGTTACTGAGGTCACGTTGTGTCCTGGACTCTGTTAGTGAGTCTGTGTTACTGAGGTCACGTTGTGTCCTGGACTCTGTTAGTGAGTCTGTGTTACTGAGGTCACGTTGTGTCCTGGACTCTGTTAGTGAGTCTGTGTTACTGAGGTCACGTTGTGTCCTGGACTCTGTTAGTGAGTCTGTGTTACTGAGGTCACGTTGTGTCCTGGACTCTGTTAGTGAGTCTGTGTTACTGAGGTCACGTTGTGTCCTGGACTCTGTTAGTGAGTCTGTGTTACTGAGGTCACGTTGTGTCCTGGACTCTGTTAGTGAGTCTGTGTTACTGAGGTCACGTTGTGTCCTGGACTCTGTTAGTGAGTCTGTGTTACTGAGGTCTGGTAGCTGGTGGAGAACAGAACACAGTAAAAGGACATTTTGTTCTCTTGTATTTATAGTGAGTTCCTCTGTCTTTCTAGGGCATGTGGTCTCATGGATTTTGTCTGAGAACTCACTTCGTTTCTTATGCATTTGGTCTCTCTGTTTCTGTGCATCCGGTGAAGTGTGCACGTGTGTGTGTGTGTATGCATGACTTCTTACATCTCTCTCTCTCTCTCTCTCTCTCTCTCTCTCTCTCTCTCTCTCTCTCTCTCTCTCTCTCTCTCTCTCTCTCTCTCTCTCTCTCTCTCTCTCTCTCTCTCTCTCTCTCTCTCTCTCTCTCTCTCTCTCTCTCTCTCTCTCTCTCTCTCTCTCTCTCTCTCTCTCAGTGACTATGGGTGGTGACGGGACCCAGGAGAATAAACATTGTACTTAACTCTCCTCCCAGTGACTATGGGTGGTGAGGGGAGCCAGGAGAATAAACATTGTACTTAACTCTCCTCCCATTGACTATGGGTGGTGAGGGGACCCAGGAGAATAAACATTGTACGTAACTCTCCTCCCAGTGACTATGGGTGGTGAGGGGAGCCAGGAGAATAAACATTTTACTTAACTCTCCTCCCAGTGACTATGGGTGGTGAGGGGAGCCAGGAGAATAAACATTTTACTTAACTCTCCTCCCAGTGACTATGGGTGGTGAGGGGAGCCAGGAGAATAAACATTGTACTTAACTCTCCTCCCAGTGACTATGGGTGGTAGAGGGCCACAGGAGAATAAACATTGTACTTAACTCTCCTCCCAGTGACTATGGGTGGTGAGGGGAGCCAGGAGTATAAACATTGTACTTAACTCTCCTCCCAGTGACTATGGGTGGTGAGGGGAGCCAGGAGAATAAACATTATACTTAACTCTCCTCCCAGTGACTATGGGTGGTGAGGGGAGCCAGGAGAATAAACATTGTACTTAACTCTCCTCCCAGTGACTATGGGTGGTGAGGGGAGCCAGGAGAATAAACATTTTACTTAACTCTCCTCCCAGTGACTATGGGTGGTGAGGGGAGCCAGGAGAATAAACATTTTACTTAACTCTCCTCCCAGTGACTATGGGTGGTGAGGGGAGCCAGGAGAATAAACATTTTACTTAACTCTCCTCCCAGTGACTATGGGTGGTGAGGGGAGCCAGGAGAATAAACATTTTACTTAACTCTCCTCCCAGTGACTATGGGTGGTGAGGGGAGCCAGGAGAATAAACATTTTACTTAACTCTCCTCCCAGTGACTATGGGTGGTGAGGGGAGCCAGGAGAATAAACATTTTACTTAACTCTCCTCCCAGTGACTATGGGTGGTGAGGGGAGCCAGGAGAATAAACATTTTACTTAACTCTCCTCCCAGTGACTATGGGTGGTGAGGGGAGCCAGGAGAATAAACATTGTACTTAACTCTCCTCCCAGTGACTATGGGTGGTAGAGGGCCACAGGAGAATAAACATTGTACTTAACTCTCCTCCCAGTGACTATGGGTGGTGAGGGGAGCCAGGAGTATAAACATTGTACTTAACTCTCCTCCCAGTGACTATGGGTGGTGAGGGGAGCCAGGAGAATAAACATTATACTTAACTCTCCTCCCAGTGACTATGGGTGGTGAGGGGAGCCAGGAGAATAAACATTGTACTTAACTCTCCTCCCAGTGACTATGGGTGGTGAGGGGAGCCAGGAGAATAAACATTTTACTTAACTCTCCTCCCAGTGACTATGGGTGGTGAGGGGAGCCAGGAGAATAAACATTTTACTTAACTCTCCTCCCAGTGACTATGGGTGGTGAGGGGAGCCAGGAGAATAAACATTTTACTTAACTCTCCTCCCAGTGACTATGGGTGGTGAGGGGAGCCAGGAGAATAAACATTTTACTTAACTCTCCTCCCAGTGACTATGGGTGGTGAGGGGAGCCAGGAGAATAAACATTTTACTTAACTCTCCTCCCAGTGACTATGGGTGGTGAGGGGAGCCAGGAGAATAAACATTTTACTTAACTCTCCTCCCAGTGACTATGGGTGGTGAGGGGAGCCAGGAGAATAAACATTGTACTTAACTCTCCTCCCAGTGACTATGGGTGGTGAGGGGAGCCAGGAGAATAAACATTGTACTTAACTCTCCTGCTCCCGTGGGGTCTCCTGCTGCATTGCAGTAGTTTAGGTGTCAACTGGGAAGACTCTTTTAGAAAATGGGGTAGTGGGAAGGACAGTGCTATCTTTAGTTGGCTGGGTTTACACAGACAGCCCAATTCTGATCTTCTTTCCACTAATTTGTCTTTTTGATCAATCAGATCAGATCTTTTCATATCAGATATTTTCAGCGCTGATCTGATTGGTCAAAAGACCAATTAGTGAGAAGAAAAAAAACTGAATTGGGCTGCCTGTGTAAACCCAGCCATCCTGTTTTAGTTCTAATTCTACATTCTAATTCTACTCATTCTTATTTAGTATCAGTTAGTATCAGTGAAGTCCATAGGGGGTTGGCTCCGTATCCATGTGCTGTTCTGTCATACTTCCCAACATACTGAGTTCATCAACTCCATCATTCAGTCAGTGAGACTGGGTGGAATGAATAATTGAATACAACTCACAATTGAAGCTGAAATTTTTTTGAAATTTGTGTTGCTACATTTGATAAATGATTCATGTATACCATTTCCTGGAAATGGAAGGAACATGTGTATGGATAATTAGATCATAGGACTATAGAGATGGGTTAGATTGGGTGTTTTGTTTTAGGTCAGGTGAATTATATCTAACAAGGACAGTGGTTTTGACTACCAGAGAGGTTGGTACAGTGGTTTTGACTACCAGAGAGGTTGGTATAGTGGTTTTGACTACCAGAGAGGTTGGTAAAGTGGTTTTGACTACCAGAGAGGTTGGTACAGTGGTTTTGACTACCAGAGAGGTTGGTACAGTGGTTTTGACTACCAGAGAGGTTGGTACAGTGGTTTTGACTACTAGAGAGGTTGGTACAGTGGTTTTGACTACCAGAGAGGTTGGTACAGTGGTTTTGACTACCAGAGAGGTTGGTACAGTGGTTTTGACTAGCAGAGAGGTTGGTACAGTGGTTTTGACTACTAGAGAGGTTGGTACAGTGGTTTTGACAACTAGAGAGGTTGGTACAGTGGTTTTGACTACCAGAGAGGTTGGTACAGTGGTTTTGACTACTAGAGAGGTTGGTACAGTGGTTTTGACTACCAGAGAGGTTGGTACAGTGGTTTTGACTACCAGAGAGGTTGGTACAGTGGTTTTGACTACCAGAGAGGTTGGTACAGTGGTTTTGACTAACAGAGAGGTTGGTACAGTGGTTTTGACTACCAGAGAGGTTGGTACAGTGGTTTTGACTACCAGAGAGGTTGGTATAGTGGTTTTGACTACCAGAGAGGTTGGTACAGTGGTTTTGACTACCAGAGAGGTTGGTACAGTGGTTTTGACTACCAGAGAGGTTGGTACAGTGGTTTTGACTACCAGAGAGGTTGGTACAGTGGTTTCGACTATCAGAGAGGTTGGTACAGTGGTTTCGACTACCAGAGAGGTTGGTACAGTGGTTTTGACTACCAGAGAGGTTGGTACAGTGGTTTTGACTACCAGAGAGGTTGGTACAGTGGTTTTGACTACCAGAGAGGTTGGTACAGTGGTTTTGACTACCAGAGAGGTTGGTACAGTGGTTTTGACTACCAGAGAGGTTGGTACAGTGGTTTTGACTACCAGAGAGGTTGGTACAGTGGTTTTGACTACCAGAGAGGTTGGTACAGTGGTTTTGACTACCAGAGAGGTTGGTACAGTGGTTTTGACTACCAGAGAGGTTGGTACAGTGGTTTTGACTACCAGAGAGGTTGGTACAGTGGTTTTGACTACTAGAGAGGTTGGTACAGTGGTTTTGACTACCAGAGAGGTTGGTACAGTGGTTTTGACTACCAGAGAGGTTGGTACAGTGGTTTTGACTACCAGAGAGGTTGGTAAAGTGGTTTTGACTACCAGAGAGGTTGGTACAGTGGTTTTGACTACCAGAGAGGTTGGTATAGTGGTTTTGACTACCAGAGAGGTTGGTACAGTGGTTTTGACTACCAGAGAGGTTGGTATAGTGGTTTTGACTAACAGAGAGGTTGGTATAGTGGTTTTGACTACCAGAGAGGTTGGTACAGTGGTTTTGACTACCAGAGAGGTTGGTACAGTGGTTTTGACTACCAGAGAGGTTGGTACAGTGGTTTTGACTACCAGAGAGGTTGGTACAGTGGTTTTGACTACCAGAGAGGTTGGTATAGTGGTTTTGACTACCAGAGAGGTTGGTACAGTGGTTTTGACTACCAGAGAGTATTAGATGAGTATTAGATGAGAATGAGAGTATTAGAGGACTGTCCAGGGTCAACAGCTATGCTCATTGAGATGATGAAGTGGATTTATTTGGCACGAGCCCTGACAGATGATCTGAACTGAACTGGGCTGCAGACCCATCTGTGTGTGTTCTGGAGGAAGTCACACTGCTACCACCCGTGACACACACACCTCTAATGATCTGTATGTGTGTTGATGAGTGAGTTCGTGTGTGTGTGTGTGTGTGTGTGTCCAGTGTGTGTGTGTGTGTCCAGTGTGTGTGTGTGTGTGTGTGTGTGTCCAGTGTGTACGCACTACCTGAGTTGTCCTCGTCCTTGCGGATCTTGAGCTTGACCAGTTCTTCACACTGCTGGAGAATCTGAACAGCGTCTTCCATGGAACAGTTGTCCAGGCGGATGTTATCGATGGCCAGCAGCTTGTCCCCCAGCTCT
This sequence comes from Coregonus clupeaformis, assembly GCF_020615455.1. NCBI lineage: Eukaryota > Metazoa > Chordata > Actinopteri > Salmoniformes > Salmonidae > Coregonus > Coregonus clupeaformis. The sequence continues at coordinate 20,067,159 of NC_059195.1, forward strand.
AGGGTGCCAGTCCTGGGAAGAGAAAGCCAGAGACCAGGCTTTAGCGGTGGAGGGGACTGGCTTCAATTCTCTATTCTACAGTATGTACTATTCTATGTGTAAATGTGATCAGATGTTCATATAGTAAGACTGGTTACACACCACTTCAGTGTGCTAACATGCTGTTCTGTCACACCACAAACATTGATCGAAATGATCTCGTGTGGAAACATCCATTATTCATCATGTCTCCTGAGTGGCGCAGTGGTCTAAGGCACTGCATCGCAGTGCTAACTGTGCCACTAGAGATCCTGGTTCGAATCCAGGCTCTGTCGCAGCCGGCCGCAACCGGGAGACTCATGGGGCGGCGCACAATTGGCCCAGCGTCGTCCAGGGTAGGGGAGGGAATGGCCGGCAGGGATGTAGCTCAGTTGATAGAGCATGGCGTTTGCAACGCCAGGGTTGTGGGTTCGATTCCCATGGGGGGCCAGTATAAAAAAATAAAATAAAATAAATTGTATTCACTAACTGTATGTCGCTCTGGATAAGAGCGTCTACTAAAATGTAAATGTAATACCTGTACACGGTCATACTCTCATCAATAAACAGCCAGAATCATAATGCAGAAGTTCTTCCCCCCATAGAATAGACTGATATGCAGATGTAATGCATTTTAAACTCTGTCAGAGACACACACAGAGAGAGACAAGCTGCTGAAATGAGACTCACAGAGACCTATTAACATGAGCCCTGACAGAGGCAAGCTGCTGAAATGAGACTCACAGAGACCTATTAACAGGAGCCCTGACCGAGGCAAGCTGCTGAAATGAGACTCACAGAGACCTATTAACAGGAGCCCTGACCGAGGCAAGCTGCTGAAATGAGACTCACAGAGACCTATGAACAGGAGCCCTGACAGAGGCAAGCTGCTGAAATGGGACTCACAGAGACCTATTAACAGGAGCCCTGACAGAGGCAAGCTGCTGAAATGGGACTCACCGAGACCTATTAACAGGAGCCCTGACAGAGGCAAGCTGCTGAAATGAGACTCACAGAGACCTATTAACAGGAGCCCTGACAGAGGCAAGCTGCTGAAATGGGACTCACAGAGACCTATTAACAGGAGCCCTGACAGAGGCAAGATGCTGAAATGAGACTCACAGAGACCTATTAACAGGAGCCCTGACCGAGGCAAGCTGCTGAAATGGGACTCACAGAGACCTATTAACAGGAGCCCTGACAGAGGCAAGCTGCTGAAATGGGCCAAATTCAGCTGAATGCAGTGAGGTGAATGTGGAGCATCAATAACAAGGCCTGCATCCCAAATGGCACCCTATTCCCTGTGTAGTGCACTACTGTTGACCAGGGAACATAGGGTTTTGATCAAACGTAGTGCACTACATAGGGAATAGGGTGCCATTTGGGATGCACACGTGGCAGTCATCAGTTGGCTCCCCTCCCTCCCTTCACTATAACGACACAGAGGTAGAATACAGAATACTGTTGTCCTCATTCCTCATTCTGGAACAACATGAATATTCCATTGTAATCCAGAGAAAGAAACCCATTATTATAATGACCAATAATCTCTGTTTTGTTTTTTTTACTAATGTCCAAAATGCCTAAATCCTGAAAGGTATAAGGGACAAAAACCTGCCCAATTTATCTGAAAGCTAGGTCATCACTATGGTAAATACCCTAGTACAAGAGCATAGTAAAAGGTTTATTACCGTAAATATCAATCAATCAAATGTATTTACAAAGCCCTTTTTACAAACCCAGCCTAAAACCCCAAACAGCAAGCAACACAGATGTAGAACGACACTCTAATACAGCAGCAGAATGTAAGCTAGAATCACATCCTAACTCCCCACTGCTTTCCTCTGTCTCCTTGGCAGAGGTAACTAATACCCTGATACAATAGGACTGGGTGCTTTGGGGAGAGAATCAGAATCACTGATCAGTGCATAACCCAATTCCCCTCATCTTCCGTTCAGCATAATTACCAGGGCTGCGTCCCAAATGGCCCCCTTTTCTCTATATAGTGCACTATTTTTGACCAGGGCTCATAGGCAATAGGTGCCATTTGGGACACAGCCAAGGTAAACATACAGTACCAGTCAATAGTTTGGACACACCTACTCTTTCAATGGTTTTTCTTAATTTTTTACTATTTTCTACATTGTAGAATAATAGTGAAGACATCAAAACTATGAAATAACACATATGGAATCATGTAGTAACCAAAAAAGTGTTAAACAAATCAAAATATATTTTATATTTGAGATTCTTCAAATAGCCACCCTTTGCCTTGATGACGGCTTTGCACACTCTTGGCATTCTCTCAACCAGATTCACCTGGAATGCTTTTCCAACAGTCTTGAAAGAGTTCCCACATATGCTGAGCACATGTTGGCTGCTTTTCCTTCACCCTGCCGTCCGACTCATCCCAAACCATCTCAATTGGGTTGAGGTCGGAGGATTGTGGAGGCCAGGTCATCTGATGCAGCACTCCATCACTCTCCTTCTTGGTAAAATAGCCCTCACACAGCCTGGAGGTGTGTTGGGTCATTGTCCTGTTCCAAAAAAAAAGATAGTCCCACTAAGCCCAAACCAGATGGGATGGCGTATCGCTGCAGAATGCTATGGTAGCCATGCTGGTTAAGTGTGCCTTGAATTCTAAATAAATCACAGACAGTGTCACCAGCAAAGCACCCCCACACCATAATACCTCCTCCTCCATGCTTTACGGTGGGAACTACACATGCAGAGATCATCCGTTCATCCACACCGTGTCTCACAAAGACACGGCGGTTGGAACCAAAAATCTCCAATTTGGACTCCAGACCAAAAGACAAATTTCCACCGGTCTAATGTCCATTGCTCGTGTTTCTTGGCCCAAGCAGGTCTCTTCTTATTATTGGTGTCCTTTAGTAGTGGTTTCTTTGCAGGAATTCGACCATTAAGGCCTGATTCACACAGTCCCCTCTGAACAGTTGATGTTGAGATGTGTCTGTGACTTGAACTCTGTGAAGTATTGACTGACCTTCATGTCTTAAAGTAATGATGGACTGTCGTTTCTCTTTGCTTATTTGAGCTGTTCTTGCCATAATATGGACTTGGTCTTTTACCAAATAGGGCTATCTTCTGTATAGCCCCCCTACCTTGTCACAACACAACTGATTGGCTCAAACGCATTAAGAAGGAAAGAAATTCCACAAATTAACTTTTTAGAAGGCACACCTGTTAATTGAAATGCATTCCAGGTGACTACCTCATGAAGCTGGTTGAGAGAATGCCAAGAGTGTGCAAAGCTGTCATCAAGGCAAAGGGTGGCTACTTCGAAGAATCTCAAATATAAAATATATTTTGATTTGTTTAACACTTTTTTGGTTACTACATGATTCCATATGTGTTATTTGTAAGTCACTCTGGATAAGAGCGTCTGCAAAATGACTTAAATGTAAAATGTAAACATTTCATATTGTTGATGTCTTCACTATTTGTCACGGAATCTGCCGAGGCTTCTCCTCCTCCTTGCTCGGGCAGGTTTCGGCGGTCGTCGTCCCCGGAGTACTAGCTGCCACCGTTGTATGTTTCTGTGTTCGTTTGCTTTTGTCTGATTGTTGTACACCTGTGGTTAGTTAGCGTTGATTATGTGTCCTATAAGTTCTCGTTTTGTTAGTCATGTGTTGTGTGTTATTGAGCGTCCTGTCGTCGTGTTGGTTTTATTTTCCCTCCTTGTGTTTAGGAGAGGTTTTCGCACTTTGTGTGCGCTTATATATTTTCCTGTTTGTTTACGCATGTGTGCGTATCGCTCGTCTCCGGGCACCTTTGCTTGTGTTTTTGATCACTAAAGACTGTTGTACGAAGCTTCTGTGTCCTGCGCCTGATTCCCGCACCTTCCACATACAGCACACCTTGACACTATTATTCTACAATGTAAAAATAAAGAAAAACCCTTGAATGAGTATGTGTTAGTTGCGTAAAGCCTGGAAAAACGAGGGTAGAGAGAGAATGTGGGCTAATTAGTTAGAGCCCTGGTGGTAAACAGAATGCTCCGTCGCCTAGGTGACAGGCCTGGATGTAAACACAGAGACTTGTACTCCAGAGGACACAGAACAGTAGAATGGGTTTAAACTACATCTATGTCTGTAGTGTGTGTCTGTGTGTGTGTCTGTGTGTGTGTCTGTGTGTGTGTATTTGTGTGTGTATTTGTGTGCTCCACACAACTCATAGCTACTGCTACTCCCCTTTCCAGGGTTTTTCTTTATTTTTACTATTTTCTACATTGTAGAATAATAGTGAAGTGTCAGGATTCTGATGTGGATGCGGTGGTGGAGTCAAGCGCAGGACACAGAAGAATAGTCAAGACGACTTTACTCAATACTTCGTAAGGTACACACAAAAATAACAGCCTCCCAAAAACACAAGAGGTGTAACAAATACGCGAGTGCGTAAAATACCCACTAAGGCCAAGGACACAGAACCTAAACATGCTAGACAGGCGGACAATAACACACAAAATGCAAACCTAACAAAGGGGAACTTATAGGAGAAATAATCAAGACAGAATACGAGACAGGTGCACCAACTAGACAAAACAACCATCGAAAACATCAAGCGGTAGTAGCTAGTACTACTAGTAGTAGTTCTCCTGTCTTATCCAGTGTCCTGTGTGAATTTAAGTATGCTCTCTCTAATTCTCTCGTTCTCTCTTTCTCTCTGAGAACCTGAGCCCTAGGACCATACGTCAGGACTACCGGGCATGATGACACCTTGCTGTCCCCAGTCCGCCTGGCCTTGCTGCTATTCCAGTTTCAACTGTCTCTGCCTGCGGCTACGAAACCCCTACCTGTCCCAGACCTGCTGTTTTCAACTCTTTAATGATCGGCTATGAAAAGCCAACTGAGAGACCTGAGCCCTAGGACCATACGGTCGGGACTACCGGCCGTGGTGACTCCTTGCTGTCCCCAGTCCGCCTGGCCTTGCTGCTATTCCAGTTTCAACTGTTCTGCCTGCGGTTATGGAACCCCTACCTGTCCCAGACCTGCTGTTTTCAACTCTTAATGATCGAAGCTATGAAAAGTCAACTGAGATTTATTCCTGATTATTATTTGACCATGCTTGTCACTTATGAACATTTTTGAACATCTTGGCATGGTTCTGTTATAATCTCCACCCGGCACAGCCAGAAGAGGACTGGCCACCCCTCATAGCCTGGTTCCTCTCTAGGTTTCTTCCTAGGCTTTCGCCTTTCTAGGGAGTTTTTCCTAGCCACCGTGCTTCTACACCTGCATTACTAGCTGTTTGGGGTTTTAGGCTGGGTTTCTGTACAGCACTTCGAGATATTAGCTGATGTAAGAAGGGCTATATAAAATAAAATTGATTGAAAATTGATTGATTGAGTACTCCGGGGACGACGAACGCCGAAGCCTGCCCGAGCAAGGAGGAGGAGCAGCCTCGGCGGTCTCCATGACAGAAGACATCAAAACTATGGAATAACACATATGGAATCATGTAGTAACCAAAAAAGTGTTAAACAAATGAAAATATATTTTATATTTGAGATTCTTCAAAGTAGCCAACATTTGCCTTGATGACAGCTTTGCACACTCTTGGCATTCTCTCAACCAGCTTCATGAGGTAGTCACCTGGAATGCATTTCAATTAACAGGTGTGCCTTGTTAAAAGTTTATTTGTGGAATTTCTTTCCTATTTAATGCATTTGAGCCAATCAGTTGTGTTGTGACAAGGTAGGGGGGGTACACAGAAGATAGCCCTATTTGGTAAAATACCAAGTCCATATTATGGCAAGAACAGCTCAAATAAGCAAAGAGAAAAGACAGTCCATCATTACTTTAAGACATGAAGGTCAGTCAATACGGAACATTTCTATAACCTTGAAAGTTTCTTCAAGTGCAGTCGCAAAAACCATCAAGTGCTATGATGAAACTGGCTCTCATGAGGACCGCCACAGGAAAGGAAGACCCAGAGTTACCTCTGCTGCAGAGGATACGTTCATTAGAGTTACCAGCCTCAGAATTTGCAGTGGAAATAAATGCTTCACAGAGTTCAAGTCACAGACACATCTCAACATCAACTGTTCAGAGGGGACTGCGTGAATCAGGCCTTCATGGTCGAATCGCTGCAAAGAAACCACTCCTAAAGGACACCAATAAGAAGAAGAGACTCGCTTGGGCCAAGAAACACGAGCAATGGACATTAGACCGGTGGAAATCTGTCCTTTTGTCTGATGAGTCCAAATTTGAGATTTTTGGTTCCGTGTCTTTGTGAGACGCAGAGTAGGTGAACGGATGATCTCTGCATGTGTGGTTCCCACCGTGAAGCATGGAGGAGGAGGTGTGATGGTGTGGGGGTGCTTTGCTGGTGACACTGTCTGTGATTTATTTAGAAGTCAAGGCACACTTAACCAGCATGGCTACCACAGCATTCTGCAGTGATACGCCATCCCATCTGGTTTTGCGCTTAGTGGGACTATCATTTGTTTTTCAACAGGACAATGACCCAAAACACACCTCCAGGCTGTGTACGGGCTATTAGACCAAGGAGAGTGATGGAGTGCTGCATCAGATGACCTGGCCTCCACAATCACCCAACCTCAACCCAATTGAGATGGTTTGGGATGAGTTGGACAGCAGAGTGAAGGAATAGCAGCCAACAAGTGCTCAGCATATGTGGGAACTCCTTCAAGACTGTTGGAAAAGCATTCCAGGTGAAGCTGGTTGAGAGAATGCCAAGTGTGTGCAAAGCTGTCATCAAGACAAAGGGTGGCTACTTTGAAGAATCTCAAATATAAAATATATTTTGATTTGTTTAACACTTTTTTGGTTACTACATGACTCCATATGTGTTATTTCATAGTTTTGATGTCTTTACTATTATTCTACAATGTAGAAAATAGTAAAAATAAAGAAAAACTCTGGAATGAGTATGTGTGTCCAAACTTTTGACTGGTACTGTATATGTGAATCTTCCATAGTGTAGTTTAGTGTAGTGGTGTGCAGAGGAACATTCATAGTGTAGTGGTGTGGAGTTCAACACTGAGACAACAGTTTTGATGTGGTGCATGTTGTATGTTTCAGATAATTTACCTGTGAGCAGGTTGGTTGATTGATTGATGTATTTACCTGTGAGCAGGTTGATTGATTGATGTATTTACCTGTGAGCCACGCTGCCCTTCTTGATGTCGGAAATGATGAGAGCGTCCCCAGGTTTCCTACTGGACGGAGCTAAGAGCAGAGAAAGAGAGAGAGAGAGAGAGAGAGAGAGAGAGAGAGAGAGAGAGAGAGAGAGAGAGAGAGAGAGAGAGAGAGAGAGAGAGAGAGAGAGAGAGAGAGAGAGAGAGAGAGAGAGAGAGAGAGAGAGAGAGAGAGAGAGAGAGAGAGAGAGAGAGAGAGAGAGAGAGAGAGAGAGAGAGAGAGAGAGAGAGAGAGACAAAACCACAGCCTTATACAATTAACAAAACCAAGTTATGAAAATGGCATCTCATTCATTTCTTTGGTTGTATTTACACAGGCAGCCCAATTCTGATATTTTTTTCACTAACTGGTCTTTTGACCAATCTGATCAGCTATGACAAAGATCTGATGTGAAAAGATCTGATGTGATTGGTCAAAAGAGCAATTAGTGGAAGAAATCTCAGAATTGGGCTGCCTGTGTAAATGCAGCCTTTAAAGTTGATGAAAAGCGTATCAGTCTAAAATATGGTTGGGCTGAGTGCCTCACAGGAAGGGATGAAGGATATCTGTTTTGAGTAAACAACTTCCCTCCCCTGTACTCTCTCTCCTCTCCTCTCCTCTCCTCCTCTCCTCTCCTCTCCTCTCCTCTCCTCTCCTCTCCTCTCCTCTCCTCTCCTCTCCTCTCCTTTCCTCTCCTCTCCTTCCCTCCCTCCCCTCCACTCCCCTCTCCTCTCCTTCCCTCTCCTGTACTCCACTCCATCTTGTATTCTGCTCAACAGTTTCACTCCACAGAAAACCACATTACCTCCTCATCTCAGCTGACAAAACCACAGCACTGCCTTTCATTATTGCTGCTCTTTACCTGTCAAATTGCAAACTCAGCCCTATTGTAATTCTGCAGGTGCTTCCTGAGTCTATCTATCTGTCAGAGGAGAGACAGGAGAGACAGTAGAGATGTCATGTCTGCCTGCTCTGAAAGAGTCACATCTCTGTGGCCCGGGTATGTTGTGAATGTTAATGTGTGGAAGCCAGGGACTGCTTTGTGTTATTGTGGAGACATCAGCGCTGTTGATGGGGTTAACAGTGGAGGGGGTAGACGGTCAACCTGTCAGTGTATGCACATTCTGCAGGGAGGCCACTATTTTAACTGGAGGCACTAGAGTAAGATGGTTACTTGTCCAATGAGCAAGCAGGGAGGTAGAGGTGAGGGGGTGGGGGGGCACCTGCAGAACACTAGAGACATCATGCGAGGTATCCACTAAATTAACTAGTGGAACTACACCAAGACAGTTACTGCCATTTTGCTACTGTTGTGTGTATAGTTTCCTGGGAGAAACCGTGATGTCGACAGTGGTGGAAAATCCTGCAGGCAAAGCTGCAGAATGACTTCTAGTTCTATGGCTGCAGAATGACTTCTAGTTCTATGGCTGCAGAATGACTTCTAGTTCTATGGCTGCAGAATGACTTCTAGTTCTATGGCTGCAGAATGACTTCTAGTTCTATGGCTGCAGAATGACTTCTAGTTCTATGGCTGCAGAATGACTTCTAGTTCTATGGCTGCATAATGACTTCTAGTTCTATGGCTGCAGAATGACTTCTAGTTCTATGGCTGCAGAATGACTTCTAGTTCTATGGCTGCACTGCAGATACTTATTTCCTTCGGGCGGAGAGTTGGTTAGCTGACCCTGCTGAAACCCGAATTAGACCCATTTCCTCAGCCTCGAGCCTACAGGAAACAATGGGTTCTGGTGGTGGTGGTTGGACCAAACAGAGAACACACACACAAACACACACTTGCACATGCACACACATGCACACACACACACACACGCACGCACAGACAAACACCCACACAGGAAATTGCCTCAGGGTACCTTTAGCCACAGTCAGATCTTCTCCAACAAGCCTTGGCTTTGGGAGAGCAAATTGTCATTGTTGTCTGAGCTGTGTGAGTTGAGCAATTGGTCCATCTGACAATTAAATCTCCACAACCGCTAGTAGGCCTGCATCCCAAGTGGCACCCTATTACCTACATAGTGCACTACTTTAGACCAGAGAATGGCACCCTATTACCTACATAGTGCACTACTTTAGACCAGAGAATGGCACCCTATTCCCTACATAGTGCACTACTTTAGACCAGAGAATGGCACCCTATTCCCTACATAGTGCACTACTTTAGACCAGAGAATGGCACCCTATTCCCTACATAGTGCATTACTTTTAACTAGGGCCCATACAGTGAGGGGAAAAAAGTATTTGATCCCCTGCTGATTTTGTACGTTTGCCCACTGACAAAGACATGATCAGTCTATAATTTTAATGGTAGGTTTATTTGAACAGTGAGAGACAGAATAACAACAACAAAAAATCCAGAAAAACGCATGTCAAAAATGTTGTACATTGATTTGCATTTTTTATGAGGGAAATAAGTATTTGACCCCTCTGCAAAACATGACTTAGTACTTGGTGGCAAATGCCTTGTTGGCAATCACAGAGGTCAGATGTTTCTTGTAGTTGGCCACCAGGTTTGCACACATCTCAGGAGGGATTTTGTTCCACTCCTCTTTGCAGATCTTCTCCAAGTCATTAAGGTTTCGAGGCTGACGTTTGGCAACTCGAACCTTCACCTCCCTCCACAGATTTTCTATGGGATTAAGGTCTGGAGACTGGCTAGGCCACTCCAGGACCTTAATGTGCTTCTTCTTGAGTCACTCCTTTGTTGCCTTGGCCGTGTGTTTTGGGTCATTGTCATGCTGGAATACCCATTCACGACCCATTTTCAATGCCCTGGCTGTGGGAAGGAGGTTCTCACCCAAGATTTGACGGTACATGGCCCCGTCCATCGTCCCTTTGATGCGGTGAAGTTGTCCTGTCCCCTTAGCAGAAAAACACCCCCAAAGCATAATGTTTCCACCTCCATGTTTGACGGTGGGGATGGTGTTCTTGGGGTCATAGGCAGCATTCCTCCTCCTCCAAACACGGCGAGTTGAGTTGATGCCAAAGAGCTCGATTTTGGTCTCATCTGACCACAACACTTTCACCCAGTTCTCCTCTGAATCATTCAGATGTTCTTTGGCAAACTTCTAACGGCCCTGTATATGTGCTTTCTTGAGCAGGGGGACCTTTCGGGTGCTGCAGGATTTCAGTCCTTCACGGCGTAGTGTGTTACCAATTGTTTTCTTGGTGACTATGGTCCCAGATGCCTTGAGATCATTGACAAGATCCCCCCGTGTAGTTCTGGGCTGATTCCTCACCGTTCTCATGATCATTGCAACTCCACGAGGTGAGATCTTGCATGGAGCCCCAGGCCGAGGGAGATTGACAGTTATTTTGTGTTTCTTCCATTTGCGTATAATCGCACCAACTGTTGTCACCTTCTCACCAAGCTGCTGGGCGATGGTCTTGTAAGCCATTCCAGCCTTGTGTAGGTCTACAATCTTGTCCCTGACATCCTTGGAGAGCTCTTTGGTCTTGGCCATGATGGAGAGTTTGGAATCTGATTGATTGATTGCTTCTGTGGACAGGTGTCTTTTATACAGGTAACAAACTGAGATTAGGAGCACTCCCTTTAAGAGTGTGCTCCTAATCTCAGCTCGTTACCTGTATAAAAGACACCTGGGAGCCAGAAATCTTTCTGATTGAGAGGGGGTCAAATACTTATTTCCCTCATTAAAATGCAAATCAATTTATAAAAATTTTGACGTGCGTTCTTCTGGATTTTGTTGTTGTTATTCTGTCTCTCACTGTTCAAATAAACCTACCATTAAAATTATAGACTGATCATTTCTTTGTCAGTGGGCAAACGTACAAAATCAGCAGGCGATCAAATACTTTTTTTCCCTCACTCTAGGGCTCTGGTCAAAAGTAGTGCACTATAAAGGGAATAGGGTTCCACTTGGGAACGCGGCCAGACTCGCTGTGATTGTTCAGTGACAGAGGAAAAGGAACCCAGCAGTGTGGTCTGAGTGACTGATTGACTCTATTCCACCTTCTCTTAAAGATACACTGTATTAGACGACATGCTTCCAACCTCTTTATTCATGTGCTATTGATAGGTCATATTGAAGGCTGAAAGAACATGAAATAGGACAATCTCCTCACCAACGGAGCTGGCTGTTCAGGGGTAAGGTTTACCGCACCGGAAGTCAGAGAAATGTACGATTACAGCAAAGAATAGATTCCTGCTGGAATAACCATTTGCCTCTTTGTATTTCAAATCTTATTTTGTCTCGGACAGCAAACGTAAATAAAGTGTTTCTTCATCTGCAAATCTGTCTTCAGTGTCGCACTGCTCTGACAGGAGCCAGCCATCAGACCTCCAGCCCTGCAGGGGCCAGTCACCAGCCCTCTAGCCCTGCAGGGGCCAGCCACCAGCTCTCCAGCCCTGCAGGTGTCTTCAGTGTAGCACTGCTCTGGCAGGAGCCAGCCACCAGACCTCCAGCCCTGCAGGTGTCTTCAGTGTAGCACTGCTCTGGCAGGAGCCAGCCACCAGACCTCCAGCCCTGCAGGTGTCTTCAGTGTAGCACTGCTCTGGCAGGAGCCAGCCACCAGACCTCCAGCCCTGCAGATGTCTTCAGTGTAGCACTGCTCTGGCAGGAGCCAGCCACCAGACCTCCAGCCCTGCAGGTGTCTTCAGTGTAGCACTGCTCTGGCAGGAGCCAGCCACCAGACCTCCAGCCCTGCAGGTGTCTTCAGTGTAGCACTGCTCTGGCAGGAGCCAGCCATCAGACCTCCAGCCCTGCAGGTGTCTTCAGTGTAGCACTGCTCTGGCAGGAGCCAGCCATCAGACCTCCAGCCCTGCAGGTGTCTTCAGTGTCGCACTGCTCTGACAGGAGCCAGCCACCAGACCTCCAGCCCTGCAGGTGTCTTCAGTGTAGCACTGCTCTGGCAGGAGCCAGCCACCAGACCTCCAGCCCTGCAGGTGTCTTCAGTGTAGCACTGCTCTGGCAGGAGCCAGCCATCAGACCTCCAGCCCTGCAGGTGTCTTCAGTGTCGCACTGCTCTGACAGGAGCCAGCCACCAGACCTCCAGCCCTGCAGGTGTCTTCAGTGTAGCACTGCTCTGGCAGGAGCCAGCCACCAGACCTCCAGCCCTGCAGGTGTCTTCACTGTAGAACTGCTCTGTTTTACACCGTAGCAGCACTGAGGCCAAATGGCATCACTGGGAATTCACACGATCCCACTTCTGACATCATATCAGGCACAAAATAGGAATTTGGCATGATAGATGTGTATGTTCAGATTTTCCATGATATTGTTTGAGTGTGAAAATAGAAATATTCCAAAACTGAATGTTTCCAAAAGAGAAAATATGAAGTTCATTTAGAATCTATGCTGCATTTCTACTGCTCTTTAAAAAGCCTTCTCTCTGACCTCCCTTATAGAGACTATAATCTGGCCAATGTCCAAGGGAAGAGGAGTTCAACGAGACGAGACGTCTAGAGAGCTGCTGACCCCAGCTAGGCTTTACAGGGTCGTTTAATAGACGAACTATCCACCACACAGAGAAACAGCCACAGCAGTAAAACTCTTAGAGAAGCCGTGAAAGCTCCAGGCTGCGTCCTATCCCCCGTGTAGTTAACTACTTGTGACCCTATGGGCCCCGGTCCCCTATATTGGGAATAGGGTGCCATTTGGAACGCACTCCCAGAGTTCCAGCAAAACAAATCTCACATAAAGAAGCTGACACCCCAGAGAGTTCTTGAGCCCTTCAGAGAGCCTTTGTAGATCCTCAAGAGCGCGGTTCGGTTCACAGGATGCTGTTTCCCTGTTCTCTCTGTGTCACAGACAATTAAAAACTCTGTGCAGCAGAGCATCCCCAGCCTCCTTCCCCCCTTTTCCCTTTTATCTCTCTCTCTCCTTCCCTCCATCTCTCTCTCTCTCTTACGGAGTGGTGAAGACGCCTTGGACAGCCAGCTGGCCTCACGCCAGCCTGTGGAGAGACACAGAGGGCACGCCATTGCGTAATGTGTTAGTTTGGCATGAGATGGCTTCTCTTCCGGGATAACACAGCTCTCCTTTGACATGGCTGCATTATGGACTTCTTACAGAAGTAACAGTCTATCCTCCTAAATCCTGTCTTTCTGATTTCGGCTGCCTTTAGTCACTCATACATATTGTTTGAGTCTGAAAATTAAAATATTCCAAAACTGCAGCATAACGGAATGTTCCAAAATAAGAAATTGGGGAACGAATGGCGCAGCGGGTCTAAGGCACTGCATCGCAGTGCTAGAGGCGTCACTACAGACCGAGTGGCGCAGCGGTCTAAGGCACTGCATCGCAGTGCTAGAGGCGTCACTACAGACCGAGTGGAGCAGCGGTCAAAGGCACTGCATCGCAGTGCTAGAGGCGTCACTACAGACCCGGGTTCGATCCCAGGCTATATCACAACCGGCCGTGATCGGGAGTCCCATAGGGCGGCGCACAATTGGCCCAGCGTCGTCCGGGTTTGGGGATGGTTTGGCCGGTGTAGGCCGTCATTGTAAATAAGAATTTGTTCTTAACTGGCTTGCCTAGTTAAATAAAATAAAATGACAGACACCCAGTAAAATCTCTCTGATTCTCCTGCTAAACTTTTCCTTTTGAGAACATCATGTTCAATTGTTAAATTCAATAGAACTCAAATCCCTTGCAGCGCCCTGAGGAATGGTAAAGGATTTCAACTTTTCATAAGGTTTCTTTGCTTTTCAAAGAGCTTGGGGTTTTAGAAACAAGCGGAGGTTTTAGAAAGAGGCTTAGAGAGAACCTGGACAATCTGCAGTGAAACTATTGGGGAAGCAAGCAGTATATATTATCTTGAGAAAATGTCAGCCTGACTGCGGCTGCGTCCCAAAATCCACCCTATTCTCTGTATAGTGCACTACTCTTAGCCACAGCCCTATGGGCCCTGGTCAGAAGTAGTCCACTATATAGGGAATAGGGTGCCATTTGAGACTCATCCTCAGCTTGTGTGTCAGTTTGACACCAGCAGAGCACAGCCCCACTGTGGCGAGGTGGATGGAAAAGCTTAGCCAGCAAAATCCTACTTCCTCAAAGTTAACAAAACACAAACATTGTAGAATTTGCAGAGTCAGAGTCAACAGGAACTTCACAGAAGATAAGCGGACGAGCACTTCAAAAGATAGATAATTACAGGCTTTCTAACCCTCGAAATGTGTCTCCCCTCTCCCGGAATCTAACCTCCTCCTCTATGTTTGCCAAGCAAACAAAACTCCAAAGAGATAAAAGTTTAAACTTTACCGACTAATTCGCCGACTTTGGAAGAAGATGAATGTGAGAAGACTAATAAGTGTGTTGAAATTGAGACATTGTCCCAAAATGGCTCCCTATGGGCCCTGTACTATATAGTGAATAGATTGACATTTTGGGATGCAAACCTACATTTGTTGAAAAGGAGACAGTGATTCATCTTGTTATGACAACGCAGTCGAGCGCTGCTTTTGATGGAGCGTCTGGCTAAACGTGTGCGTCCGTCGCTGTGGCGACCGAGGGCGAGCGTGCATGTAGGGATCTCTGCAGGCGGGCAGCTTCTTGGTCGCAGGTTGGAAAACAAACTGAGTTTTAAACGCCTTCGTCTCTACTGACCTTTTGAAAAGTCAAATGATTGTAAACAAATTATAAGATGCCGGGTGAGGAGAGGAGACCGAGTAGGTGGGGGTGTGTGTGAGTGTGTGTGTGTGTGTGTGTGTGTGTGTGTGTGTGTGTGTGTGTGTGTGTGTGTGTGTGTGTGTGTGTGTGTGTGTGTGTGTGTGTGTGTGTGTGTGTGTGTGTGTGTGTGTGTGTGTGTGTGTGTGTGTGTGTGTGTGTGTGTGTGTGTGTGTGTGTGTGTGTGTGTGTGTGTGTGTGTGTGTGTGTGTGTGTGTGTGTTGGTTCTGTTCATCCAGAAGCTCTGGAAGTCTGTGATGCTGTGTGATGCTGAGAGAATCCCAATTAAAACCTCAAAGGAACTAAAAGAGTGGTGTTATGTAAGGCCTGGACTCTCTCACACACCCTTTCTCTCTCTCTGTCTGTTTATCTCTCCTCCTCTCCTTCTCTCTCTCAGTGTGTGTGTGTGTGTGTGTGTGTGTGTGTATGTGTGTGTGTGGTTTATGGTGTGCTCTGGGGTGCTGGGCTGAGCTGGTATCTATGACTACAAAGAGTCAATTTTACAAAAACCACCCCCCCTCTGTCTCCCCCCCTCTCTCTCTGTCTCCCCCCTCTCTCTCACCCCCCTCTCTCGCTCCCCCTCTCGCTCCCCCTCTCTCTTCCTCTCTCTCTCTCTCTCTCTCTCTCTCTCTCTCTCTCTCTCTCTCTCTCTCTCTCTCTCTGTCTCTCCCCTCTCTTTCTTCCTCTCTCATTCTCTCTCTCTGTCTCCCTCTCTCTCTCTCTCACCCTCTCTGTCTCCCCCCCTCTCTCTCACCCTCTCTCTCGCCCTTTCTTTATGAGATCCAGAGAAATGTCCATCTGTGACGATGATCAGACGTTTATAGCAGCCGTTACAAAAACACAAGCATCAACGTCTCAGATCAGCATGTGGGGAAATCCTTATGGGAGATGAAATACTGTCATAGAGATGACAATATTATATGCAAGAATTAACACCAAAAATAATCTAATCATAGCAGAACAACTGTAAAAGAGTATGCTTTCAGTTTAACCATACCAGGAGGATTTCCAAAGGAAAAATATGTGTCATAAAACTCGGACTGAAAACCCCCCCAGAACAATTAACTGCCTCAAAATGGACATCTTCTTCTCAGTTTTAATAAAGGAATCAAATGGAAATGGAAGGAGAGATATGTAGAGAGAAACAACTGGTTAAAGTTTGGAGGGACAATGGTGGGACAGGAGGCTGTGTTCAGAGTCAAGCTGGCCAAGTTAAGGGCTCCCATCCTGGGTATGCGGCCAGAAGTATTCCCCCTGTTGGTTCTGTTCATCCAGAAGCTCTGGAAGTCTGTGATGCTGTGATGCTGAGAGACTCCCACTTAAAACCTCAAAGGAACTCTAACTAAAAGAGTGGTGTTATGTAAGGCCTGGACTCTCCTTCTCTCTCTCAGTCTGTTTATCTCTCCTCCTCTCCTCTCTCAGTCTGTTTATCTCTCCTCCTCTCCTCTCTCTCAGTCTGTTTATCTCTCCTCCTCTCCTTCTCTCTCTCAGTCTGTTTATCTCTCCTCCTCTCCTTCTCTCTCTCAGTCTGTTTATCTCTCCTTCTCTCCTCTCTCAGTCTGTTTATCTCTCCTCCTCTCCTCTCTCTCAGTCTGTTTATCTCTCCTCCTCTCCTCTCTCTCAGTATGTTTATCTCTCCTCCTCTCCTCTCTCTCAGTCTGTTTATCTCTCCTCCTCTCCTCTCTCTCAGTCTGTTTATCTCTCCTCCTCTCTCTCTCTCAGTCTGTTTATCTCTCCTCCTCTCCTTCTCTCTCTCAGTCTGTTTATCTCTCCTCCTCTCCTCTCTCTCCTCCTCTCCTCTCTCTCAGTCTGTTTATCTCTCCTCCTCTCCTCTCCTCTCTCTCCTCCTCTCCTCTCTCTCAGTCTGTTTATCTCTCCTCCTCTCCTCTCTCAGTCTGTTTATATCTCCTCCTCTCCTCTCTCTCAGTCTGTTTATCTCTCCTCCTCTCCTCTCTCTCAGTCTGTTTATCTCTCCTCCTCTCCTTCTCTCTCTCAGTCTGTTTATCTCTCCTCCTCTCCTTCTCTCTCTCAGTCTGTTTATCTCTCCTACTCTCCTTCTCTCTCTCAGTCTGTTTATCTCTCCTCCTCTCCTCTCTCTCAGTCTGTTTATCTCTCCTCCTCTCCCTCTCTCTCAGTCTGTTTATCTCCCCTCCTCTCTCTCTCTCTCTCAGTCTGTTTATCTCTCCTCCTCTCCTCTCTCTCAGTCTGTTTATCTCTCCTCCTCTCCTCTCTCTCAGTCTGTTTATCTCTCCTCTCCTTCTCTCTCTCAGTCTGTTTATCTCTCCCTCCTCTCCTCTCTCCTCTCCTCTCCTCTCTCTCTCCTCCTCTCCTCTCTCTCAGTCTGTTTATATCTCCTCCTCTCCTCTCTCTCAGTCTGTTTATCTCTCCTCCTCTCCTCTCTCTCAGTCTGTTTATCTCTCCTCCTCTCCTCTCTCTCTGTCTGTTTATCTCTCCTCCTCTCCTCTCTCTCAGTCTGTTTATCTCTCCTCCTCTCCTCTCTCTCAGTCTGTTTATCTCTCCTCTCCTTCTCTCTCTCAGTCTGTTTATCTCTCCTCCTCTCCTCTCTCTCCTCCTCTCCTCTCTCTCAGTCTGTTTATCTCTCCTCCTCTCCTCTCCTCTCCTCTCTCTCCTCCTCTCCTCTCTCTCAGTCTGTTTATCTCTCCTCCTCTCCTCTCTCAGTCTGTTTATATCTCCTCCTCTCCTCTCTCTCAGTCTGTTTATCTCTCCTCCTCTCCTCTCGCTCAGTCTGTTTATCTCTCCTCCTCTCCTTCTCTCTCTCAGTCTGTTTATCTCTCCTCCTCTCCTTCTCTCTCTGTCTGTTTATCTCTCCTACTCTCCTTCTCTCTCTCAGTCTGTTTATCTCTCCTCCTCTCCTCTCTCAGTCTGTTTATCTCTCCTCCTCTCCTCTCTCTCAGTCTGTTTATCTCCCCTCCTCTCCTCTCTCTCTCAGTCTGTTTATCTCTCCTCCTCTCCTCTCTCTCAGTCTGTTTATCTCTCCTCCTCTCCTCTCTCTCAGTCTGTTTATCTCTCCTCTCCTTCTCTCTCTCAGTCTGTTTATCTCTCCTCCTCTCCTCTCCTCTCCTCTCCTCTCCTCTCTCTCCTCCTCTCCTCTCTCTCAGTCTGTTTATATCTCCTCCTCTCCTCTCTCTCAGTCTGTTTATCTCTCCTCCTCTCCTCTCTCTCAGTCTGTTTATCTCTCCTCCTCTCCTCTCTCTCAGTCTGTTTATCTCTCCTCCTCTCCTCTCTCTCTGTCTGTTTATCTCTCCTCCTCTCCTCTCTCTCAGTCTGTTTATCTCTCCTCCTCTCCTCTCTCTCAGTCTGTTTATCTCTCCTCCTCTCCTCTCTCTCAGTCTGTTTATCTCTCCTCCTCTCCTTCTCTCTCTCAGTCTGTTTATCTCTCCTACTCTCCTTCTCTCTCTCAGTCTGTTTATCTCTCCTCCTCTCCTCTCTCAGTCTGTTTATCTCTCCTCCTCTCCTCTCTCTCAGTCTGTTTATCTCCCCTCCTCTCCTCTCTCTCTCAGTCTGTTTATCTCTCCTCCTCTCCTCTCTCTCAGTCTGTTTATCTCTCCTCCTCTCCTCTCTCTCAGTCTGTTTATCTCTCCTCTCCTTCTCTCTCTCAGTCTGTTTATCTCTCCTCTCCTCCTCTCCTCTCCTCTCCTCTCCTCTCCTCTCCTCTCCTCTCTCCTCTCCTCTCCTCTTCTCTCCTCTCTCTCAGTCTGTTTATATCTCCTCCTCTCCTCTCTCTCAGTCTGTTTATCTCTCCTCCTCTCCTCTCTCTCAGTCTGTTTACTCTCTCCTCCTCTCCTCTCTCTCAGTCTGTTTATCTCTCCTCCTCTCCTTCTCTCTCTCAGTCTGTTTATCTCTCCTCCTCTCCTTCTCTCTCTCAGTCTGTTTATCTCTCCTACTCTCCTTCTCTCTCTCAGTCTGTTTATCTCTCCTCCTCTCCTCTCTCAGTCTGTTTATCTCTCCTCCTCTCCTCTCTCTCAGTCTGTTTATCTCCCCTCCTCTCCTCTCTCTCTCAGTCTGTTTATCTCTCCTCCTCTCCTCTCTCTCAGTCTGTTTATCTCTCCTCCTCTCCTCTCTCTCAGTCTGTTTATCTCTCCTCTCCTTCTCTCTCTCAGTCTGTTTATCTCTCCTCTCCTCCTCTCCTCTCCTCTCCTCTCCTCTCCTCTCCCTCTCCTCTCCTCTCCTCTCCTCTCTCTCCTCTCTCTCAGTCTGTTTATATCTCCTCCTCTCCTCTCTCTCAGTCTGTTTATCTCTCCTCCTCTCCTCTCTCTCAGTCTGTTTATCTCTCCTCCTCTCCTCTCTCTCAGTCTGTTTATCTCTCCTCCTCTCCTCTCTCTCTGTCTGTTTATCTCTCCTCCTCTCCTCTCTCTCAGTCTGTTTATCTCTCCTCCTCTCCTCTCTCTCAGTCTGTTTATCTCTCCTCCTCTCCTCTCTCTCAGTCTGTTTATCTCTCCTCCTCTCCTTCTCTCTCTCAGTCTGTTTATCTCTCCTACTCTCCTTCTCTCTCTCAGTCTGTTTATCTCTCCTCCTCTCCTCTCTCAGTCTGTTTATCTCTCCTCCTCTCCTCTCTCTCAGTCTGTTTATCTCCCCTCCTCTCCTCTCTCTCTCAGTCTGTTTATCTCTCCTCCTCTCCTCTCTCTCAGTCTGTTTATCTCTCCTCCTCTCCTCTCTCTCAGTCTGTTTATCTCTCCTCTCCTTCTCTCTCTCAGTCTGTTTATCTCTCCTCTCCTCCTCTCCTCTCCTCTCCTCTCCTCTCCTCTCCTCTCCTCTCTCTCCTCTCTCTCAGTCTGTTTATATCTCCTCCTCTCCTCTCTCTCAGTCTGTTTATCTCTCCACCTCTCCTCTCTCTCAGTCTGTTTATCTCTCCTCCTCTCCTCTCTCTCAGTCTGTTTATCTCTCCTCCTCTCCTCTCTCTCTGTCTGTTTAGCTCTCCTCCTCTCCTCTCTCTCAGTCTGTTTATCTCTCCTCCTCTCCTCTCTCTCAGTCTGTTTATCTCTCCTCCTCTCCTCTCTCTCAGTCTGTTTATCTCTCCTCCTCTCCTCTCTCTCAGTCTGTTTATCTCTCCTCTCTCTCAGTCTGTTTATCTCTCCTCCTCTCCTCTCTCCCAGTCTGTTTATCTCTCCTCCTCTCCTCTCTCTCAGTCTGTTTATCTCTCCTCCTCTCCTCTCTCTCAGTCTGTTTATCTCTCCTCCTCTCCTCTCTCTCAGTCTGTTTATCTCTCCTCTCTCTCAGTCTGTTTATCTCTCCTCCTCTCCTCTCTCTCAGTCTGTTTATCTCTCCTCCTCTCCTCTCTCTCAGTCTGTTTATCTCTCCTCCTCTCCTCTCTCTCAGTCTGTTTATCTCTCCTCCTCTCCTCTCTCTCAGTCTGTTTATCTCTCCTCCTCTCCTCTCTCTCAGTCTGTTTATCTCTCCTCCTCTCCTCTCTCTCAGTCTGTTTATCTCTCCTCCTCTCCTCTCTCTCAGTCTGTTTATATCTCCTCCTCTCCTCTCTCTCAGTCTGTTTATCTCTCCTCCTCTCCTCTCTCTCAGTCTGTTTATCGCTCCTCCTCTCCTTCTCTCTCTCAGTCTGTTTATATCTCCTCCTCTCCTCTCTCTCTCAGTCTGTTTATCTCTCCTCCTCTCCTCTCTCTCAGTCTGTTTATCTCTCCTCCTCTCCTCTCTCTGTCTGTTTATCTCTCCTCCTCTCCTCTCTCTCAGTCTGTTTATCTCTCCTCCTCTCCTCTCTCTCAGTCTGTTTATCTCTCCTCCTCTCCTCTCTCTCAGTCTGTTTATCTCTCCTCCTCTCCTCTCTCTCAGTCTGTTTATCTCTCCTCCTCTCCTCTCTCTCCTCCTCTCCTCTCTCTCAGTCTGTTTATCTCTCCTCCTCTCCTCCCTCTCAGTCTGTTTATCTCTCCTCCTCTCCTCTCTCTCAGTCTGTTTATCTCTCCTCCTCTCCTCTCTCTCAGTCTGTTTATATCTCCTCCTCTCCTCTCTCTCAGTCTGTTTATCTCTCCTCCTCTCCTTCTCTCTCTGTTTATCGCTCCTCCTCTCCTCTCTCAGTCTGTTTATCTCTCCTCCTCTCCTCTCTCTGTCTGTTTATCTCTCCTCCTCTCCTTCTCTCTCTGTTTATCTCTCCTCCTCTCCTCTCTCTCAGTCTGTTTATCTCTCCTCCTCTCCTCTCTCAGTCTGTTTATCTCTCCTCCTCTCCTCTCTCTCAGTCTGTTTATCTCTCCTCCTCTCCTCTCGCTCAGTCTGTTTATCTCTCCTCCTCTCCTCTCTCTCAGTCTGTTTATCTCTCCTCCTCTCCTCTCTCTCAGTCTGTTTATCTCTCCTCCTCTCCTCTCTCTCAGTCTGTTTATCTCTCCTCCTCTCCTCCCTCTCAGTCTGTTTATCTCTCCTCCTCTCCTTCTCTCTCAGTCTGTTTATCTCTCCTCCTCTCCTTCTCTCTCAGTCTGTTTATCTCTCCTCCTCTCCTCTCTCTCCTCCTCTCCTCTCTCTGTCTGTTTATCTCTCCTCCTCTCCTCCCTCTCAGTCTGTTTATCTCTCCTCCTCTCCTCTCTCTCAGTCTGTTTATCTCTCCTCCTCTCCTCTCTCTCAGTCTGTTTATATCTCCTCCTCTCCTCTCTCTCAGTCTGTTTATCTCTCCTCCTCTCCTTCTCTCTCTGTTTATCGCTCCTCCTCTCCTCTCTCAGTCTGTTTATCTCTCCTCCTCTCCTCTCTCTCAGTCTGTTTATCTCTCCTCCTCTCCTCTCTCTCAGTCTGTTTATATCTCCTCCTCTCCTCTCTCTGTCTGTTTATCTCTCCTCCTCTCCTCTCTCTCAGTCTGTTTATCTCTCCTCCTCTCCTCTCTCTCAGTCTGTTTATCTCTCCTCCTCTCCTCTCTCTCAGTCTGTTTATTTCTCCTCCTCTCCTCTCTCTCAGTCTGTTTATCTCTCCTCCTCTCCTTCTCTCTCAGTCTGTTTATCTCTCCTCCTCTCCTCTCTCTCAGTCTGTTTATCTCTCCTCCTCTCCTCTCTCTCTCAGTCTGTTTATCTCTCCTCCTCTCCTCTCTCTCAGTCTGTTTATCTCTCCTCCTCTCCTTCTCTCTCAGTCTGTTTATATCTCCTCCTCTCCTCTCTCTCAGTCTGTTTATCTCTCCTCCTCTCCTTCTCTCTCAGTCTGTTTATCTCTCCTCCTCTCCTCTCTCTCCTCCTCTCCTCTCTCTCAGTCTGTTTATCTCTCCTCCTCTCCTCCCTCTCAGTCTGTTTATCTCTCCTCCTCTCCTCTCTCTCAGTCTGTTTATCTCTCCTCCTCTCCTCTCTCTCAGTCTGTTTATATCTCCTCCTCTCCTCTCTCTCAGTCTGTTTATCTCTCCTCCTCTCCCTCTCTCTCTCTGTTTATCGCTCCTCCTCTCCTCTCTCAGTCTGTTTATCTCTCCTCCTCTCCTCTCTCTCAGTCTGTTTATCTCTCCTCCTCTCCTCTCTCTCAGTCTGTTTATATCTCCTCCTCTCCTCTCTCTCAGTCTGTTTATCTCTCCTCCTCTCCTTCTCTCTCTGTTTATCGCTCCTCCTCTCCTCTCTCAGTCTGTTTATCTCTCCTCCTCTCCTCTCTCTCAGTCTGTTTATCTCTCCTCCTCTCCTCTCTCTCAGTCTGTTTATATCTCCTCCTCTCCTCTCTCTCAGTCTGTTTATCTCTCCTCCTCTCCTCTCTCTCAGTCTGTTTATCTCTCCTCCTCTCCTCTCTCTCAGTCTGTTTATCTCTCCTCCTCTCCTCTCTCTGTCTGTTTATCTCTCCTCCTCTCCTCTCTCTCAGTCTGTTTATCTCTCCTCCTCTCCTTCTCTCTCAGTCTGTTTATCTCTCCTCCTCTCCTCTCTCTCAGTCTGTTTATCTCTCCTCCTCTCCTCTCTCTCAGTCTGTTTATCTCTCCTCTCCTCTCTCTCAGTCTGTTTATCTCTCCTCCTCTCCTCTCTCAGTCTGTTTATCTCTCCTCCTCTCCTCTCTCTCAGTCTGTTTATCTCTCCTCTCCTCTCTCTCAGTCTGTTTATCGCTCCTCCTCTCCTCTCTCTCCCCCTCGCTCTGGTTCACCTACTTTCCACATCTTTGAATAGGATCCAGAAATATCTTAATCCTACATTCTCTATGAACCATTGACTCCCCACTCTACTGAAGTAGGTCTGGATCAGGTGCTAAATCCTAATATCTAAGTCTCAGATTTGAGTGCTTCATAGCTTCCAAGCTTCCGAGCCGACAAATTCAGATATCTCTGATCTTTACAGTGTTAGTTATCCACCACCAGGCGAGGTGGATTTAAGTGAATCACTGTCTGATAGATGTGTGTGTGTGTGAATGTGTGTTTGTGTGTGTGCATATAGTACAGTAGTGATTGGGAAATAATGTGAAAAGGTAGACTAGAGAGACTCACAGCTGATGGTGATCCCCAGCTCTACCCCAGGCTTCTTTGGTAGCTTTACATGGAAGGTGCCACTGCTAGGGATGACTGACTCTGTAGGAGGGAGAGAGGGAGAGAGGGAGAGAGGGAGAGAGAGAGAGAGAGAGAGAGAGAGAGAGAGAGAGAGAGAGAGAGAGAGAGAGAGAGAGAGAGAGATGTAAGAAGACATGCATACACACACACACATTTCACCGGATGCACAGAAACAGAGAGACCAAATGCATAAGAAACGAAGTGAGTTCTCAGACAAAATCCATGAGACCTCATGCCCTAGAAAGACAGAGGAACTCACTATAAATACAAGAGAACAAAATGTACTTTTACTGTGTTCTGTTCTCCACCAGCTACCAGACCTCAGTAACACAGACTCACTAACAGAGTCCAGGACACACAGTGACCTCAGTAACACAGACAAAGTGAATCTGGAGCTGCAGAAAGAGATAATGTAGCTATTACACATTAAGGCTGATTCTGTTACATTCATCTCTATATAATTCATGAACTCATCTCTCCCTGGGAGAATAAGGACATAAACGCCCTCCCTCCCTCCCTCCCTCCTACCCTCCCTCCCTCCTACCCTCCCTCCCTCCCTCCCTGCATCCCTCCCTCCCTCCCTCCCTCCCTCCATCCCTCCCTCCCTCCCTCCCTGCATCCCTCCCTCCCTGCATCCCTCCCTGCATCCCTCCCTCCCTCCCTCCCTCCCTCCCTCCCTGCATCCCTCCCTGCATCCCTCCCTCCCTGCATCCCTCCCTGCATCCCTCCCTCCCTCCCTCCCTGCATTCCTCCCTGCATCCCTCCCTCCCTCCCTCCCTCCCTCCCTGCATCCCTCCCTGCATCCCTCCCTCCCTCCCTCCCTGCATCCCTCCCTCCCTGCATCCCTCCCTCCCTCCCTCCCTCCCTGCATCCCTCCCTCCCTCCCTCCCTGCATCCCTCCCTCCCTGCATCCCTACCTGCATCCAGAAATGTTGGAATATTGACAACTTGAAATTAAATGACTAGCCATTTCAGAGGCTCAAAACATCTTTGGCTGCTGATGACTACTAGACCTATTGCTCTAGTCTCTTATAGCTACCAGCCTGACTACTAGACCTATTGCTCTAGTCTCTTATAGCTATCAGCCTGACTACTAGGCCTATTGCTCTAGCCTCTTATAGCTACCAGCCTGACTACTAGGCCTATTGCTCTAGCCTCTTATAGCTACCAGCCTGACTACTAGGCCTATTGCTCTAGCCTCTTATAGCTACCAGCCTGACTACTAGACCTATTGCTCTAGTCTCTTATAGCTACCAGCCTGACTACTAGGCCTATTGCTCTAGCCTCTTATAGCTACCAGCCTGACTACTAGGCCTATTGCTCTAGTCTCTTAAAGCTACCAGCCTGACTACTAGGCCTATTGCTCTAGTCTCTTATAGCTACCAGCCTGACTACTAGGTCTATTGCTCTAGTCTCTTATAGCTACCAGCCTGACTACTAGGCCTATTGCTCTAGTCTCTTATAGCTACCAGCCTGACTACTAGGCCTATTGCTCTAGTCTCTTATAGCTACCAGCCTGACTACTAGGCCTATTGCTCTAGTCTCTTATAGCTACCAGCCTGGATCGACTGGAAACAAACCATTAGTGCTTAAAGGAATGTTCCTAATCATGTTCTGCAGCCTGCTCTTGATTGTAATGGTTTCTAATGGGGGACATTTTGTACCAGAAATCAAAGGCGCTGAAAACCAGAATAAACAACCTACAGTTGAAGTAGGAAGTTTACATCCACTGAGGTTGGAGTCATTAAAACTCGTTTTTCAACCACTCCACAAATTTCTTGTTAACAAACTATAGTTTTGGCAAGTCGGTTAGGACATCTACTTTGTGCATGACACAAGTAACTTTTCCAACAATTGATTACAGACAGATTATTTAACTTATAATTCACTGTATCACAATTCCAGTGGGTCAGAAGTTTACATACACTAAGTTGACTGTGCCTTTAAACTGCTTGGAAAATTCCAGAAAACGATGTCATGGCTTTAGAAGCTTCTGATAGGCTAATTGACATCATTTGAGTCAATTGGAGGTGTACCTGTGGATGTATTTCAAGGCCTACCTTCAAACGTTATGTTTGGAGGAAAAAGGGGAAGGCTTGCAAGCCGAAGCACACCATCCCAACCGAGACGCACGGGGGTGGCAGCATCATGCTGTGGGGGTTCTTTGCTGCAGGAGGGACTGGTGCAACATCTCAAGACATCAGTCAGGAAGTTAAAGCTTGGACTCAAATGGGTCTTCCAAATGGACAATGACCCCAAGCATACTTCCAAAGTTGTGGCAAAATGGCTTAAGGACAACAAAGTCAAGGTATTGGAGTGGCCATCACAAAGCCCTGACCTCAATCCTATAGAAAATGTGTGGGAAGAACTGAAAAAGTGTGTGCGAGCAAGAAGTCCTACAAACCTGACTCAGTTACACCAGCTCTGTCAGGAGGAATGGGCCAAACTTATTGTGGGAAGCTTGTGGAAGGCTACCCGAAACGTTTAACCCAAGTTAAACAATTTAAAGGCAATGCTACCAAATACTAATTGAGTGTATGTAAACATCTGACCCACTGGGAATGTGATTAAATAAAAAAAAGTTGAAATAAAAAATTATCTCTTCTATTATTCTGACATTTCACATTCTTAAAATAAAGTGGTGATCCTAACTGACCTAAAACAGGGAATTTTTACTAGGATTAAATGTCAGGAATTGTGAAAAACTCTTGTTTAAATGTATTTGGCTATGGTGTATGTAAACTTCCGACATAAACTGTAAAGCCTGTCCCCGTAGCAACGGCCCAATGTCAAACTCATTATGGTCTGTCTTGAGGAGTAGGGTATTTTGGTTCAGCGTGAACCATAACCACATCACAGATAAACCCAGCATGGAAGATGCTGTGAAGTCATCATTGCTTGTTTGAGATCCAAAACTGATGATCAAACACCTTGTTGGAATACCCCAATAGTGTGCTTCAATATGGATAGGGAGAGTGTGCATATGTGACTGGGTTTCAAAACCAGATAAGCCAAATGAACCCTCTGAGCTTTGCTCTTCATGATAACACAAGTCTTCAAGTCTCATTCAAGGTTACTTATAAAGGTAACAAGGTTCAATAAGCCACTTTCACTAAACATCCAGTCTAGTCCAGTACGGTCCAGTCCTGTAGAGTCCAGTAGAGTCCAGTAGAGTCCAGTAGAGTCCTGTAGAGTCCTGTAGAGTCCTGTAGAGTCCAGTAGAGACCAGTAGAGACCAGTAGAGTACACTAGAGACCAGTAGAGTAATGTAGAGTCCTGTAGAGTACAGTAGAGTCCAGTAGAGACCAGTAGAGTCCTGTAGAGTCCTGTAGAGACCAGTAGAGTATAGTAGAGTACAGTATAGTACAGTAGAGTACAGTAGAGTCCTGTAGAGTACAGTAGAGTCCTGTAGAGTACAGTAGAGTACAGTAGAGTACAGTATAATCATGTAGAGTCCTGTAGAGACCAGTAGAGACCAGTAAAGTACAGTAGAGTACTGTACAGTAGAATCATGTAGAGTCCTGTAGAGACCAGTAGAGACCAGTAGAGACCAGTAGAGTACAGTAGAGTCCTGTAGAGTCCCGTAGAGTACAGTAGAGACCAGTAGAGTACAGTATAGTACAGTAGAGTCCTGTAGAGTCCTGTAGAGACCAGTAGAGTACAGTAGAGTACAGTAGAGTCATGTAGAGTCATGTAGAGTCCTGTAGAGACCAGTAGAGACCAGTAGAGTACAGTAGAGTCCTGTAGAGTCCTGTAGAGTACAGTAGAGACCAGTAGAGTACAGTAGAGTCCTGTAGAGTCCTGTAGAGTCCTGTAGAGACCAGTAGAGTCCTGTAAAGTACAATAGAGTCCTGTAGAGTCCTGTAGAGTACAGTAGAGTCCAGTAGAGTACAGGAGAGTCCTGTAGAGTCCTGTAGAGACTAGTAGAGTACAGTAGAGTCCAGTACAGTTCAGTAGAGTCCTGTAGAGTACAGTAGAGTCCAGTAGAGTCCTGTAGGGACCAGTAGAGTATAGTATAGTCATGGAGAGTCCTGTAGAGACCAGTAGAGTACAGTAGAGTCCTGTTGAGTCCTGTAGAGACCAGTAGAGACCAGTAGAGTCCTGTAGAGACCAGTATAGTACAGTAGAGTCCTGTAGAGACCAGTAGAGTACAGTATAGTACAGTAGAGTCATGTAGAGTCATGTAGAGACCAGTAGAGTACAGTAGAGTCCTGTAGAGTCCTGTAGAGACCAGTAGAGTACAGTAGAGTACAGTAGAGTCATGTAGAGTCATGTAGAGACCAGTAGAGTCATGTAGAGTCATGTAGAGTCCTGTAGAGACCAGTAGAGTACAGTAGAGTACAGTAGAGTCATGTAGAGTCATGTAGAGACCAGTAGAGTACAGTAGAGTCATGTAGAGTCATGTAGAGAACAGTAGAGTCCAGTAGAGTCCTGTAAAGTACAATAGAGTCCTGTAGAGTCCTGTAGAGACCAGTAGAGTATAGTATAGTCATGTAGAGTCCTGTAGAGACAAGTAGAGTACAGTAGAGTCCTGTTGAGTCCTGTAGAGACCAGTAGAGTCAAGTAGAGTACAGTAGAGTCCTGTAGAGACCAGTAGAGTACAGTAGAGTCCAGTAGAGACCAGTAGAGACCAGTAGAGTACAGTAGAGTCCTGTAGAGTCCTGTAGAGACCAGTAGAGTACAGTACAGTCCTGTAGAGTCCTGTAGAGACCAGTAGAGTACAGTAGAGTACAGTAGAGACCAGTAGAGACCAGTACAGACCAGTAGAGTACAGTAGAGTACAGTAGTCATGTAGAGACCAGTAGAGTACAGTAGAGTACAGTAGAGTACAGTAGAGTCATGTAGAGACCAGTAGAGTCCAGTAGAGTCCTGTAGAGTCCTGTAGAGACCAGTAGAGTATAGTAGAGTACAGTATAGTACAGTAGAGTACAGTAGAATCCTGTAGAGACCAGTAGAGACCAGTAGAGTCCAGTAGAGACCAGTAGAGTACAGTAGAGTACAGTAGAGTACAGTAGAATCATGTAGAGTCCTGTAGAGACCAGTAGAGACCAGTAGAGTACAGTAGAGTCCTGTAGAGTCCCGTAGAGTACAGTAGAGACCAGTAGAGTACAGTATAGTACAGTAGAGTCCTGTAGAGTCCTGTAGAGACCAGTAGAGTACAGTAGAGTCATGTCGAGTCCTGTAGAGACCAGTAGAGTCCAGTAGAGTCCTGTAAAGTACAATAGAGTCCTGTAGAGTACAGTAGAGTCCATTAGAGTACAGGGGAGTCCTGTAGAGTCCTGTAGAGACTAGTAGAGTCCAGTAGAGTCCTGTAAAGTACAATAGAGTCCTGTAGAGTCCTGTAGAGACCAGTAGAGTATAGTATAGTCATGTAGAGTCCTGAGGAGACCAGTAGAGTACAGTAGAGTCCTGTTGAGTCCTGTAGAGACCAGTAGAGTCCAGTAGAGTACAGTAGAGTCCAGTAGAGACCAGTAGAGTACAGTAGAGTCCTGTAGAGTCCAGTAGAGTACAGTAGAGTACTGTAGAGACCAGTAGAGTACAGTAGAGACCAGCAGAGACCAGCAGAGACCAGTAGAGTCCAGTAGAGTCCTGTAGAGTCATGTAGAGACCAGTAGAGTATAGTAGAGTACAGTATAGTACAGTAGAGTACAGTAGAATCCTGTAGAGACCAGTAGAGACCAGTAGAGTCCAGTAGAGACCAGTAGAGTACAGTAGAGTACAGTAGAGTACAGTAGAATCATGTAGAGTCCTGTAGAGACCAGTAGAGACCAGTAGAGTACAGTAGAGTCCTGTAGAGTCCTGTAGAGTACAGTAGAGACCAGTAGAGTACAGTATAGTACAGTAGAGTCCTGTAGAGACCAGTAGAGTACAGTAGAGTCATGTCGAGTCCTGTAGAGACCAGTAGAGTCCAGTAGAGTCCTGTAAAGTACAATAGAGTCCTGTAGAGTACAGTAGAGTCCAGTAGAGTACAGGAGAGTCCTGTAGAGTCCTGTAGAGACTAGTAGAGTACAGTAGAGTCCAGTATAGTTCAGTAGAGTCCTGTAGAGTACAGTAGAGTCCAGTAGAGTCCTGTAGAGACCAGTAGAGTATAGTATAGTCATGTAGAGTCCTGTAGAGACCAGTAGAGTACAGTAGAGTCCTGTTGAGTCCTGTAGAGACCAGTAGAGACCAGTAGAGTCCAGTAGAGTACAGTAGAGTCATGTAGAGACCAGTAGAGTACAGTAGAGTCCTGTAGAGACCAGTAGAGTACAGTAGAGTACAGTAGAGTCATGTAGAGTCCTGTAGAGACCAGTATAGTACAGTAGAGTCATGTAGAGTCATGTAGAGTACAGTAGAGTCCTGTAGAGTCCTGTAGAGACCAGTAGAGTACAGTAGAGTCATGTAGAGTCATGTAGAGACCAGTAGAGTACAGTAGAGTCCTGTAGAGACCAGTAGAGTCCAGTAGAGTCCTGTAAAGTACAATAGAGTCCTGTAGAGTCCTGTAGAGACCAGTAGAGTATAGTATAGTCATGTAGAGTCCTGTAGAGACCAGTAGAGTACAGTAGAGTCCTGTTGAGTCCTGTAGAGACCAGTAGAGACCAGTAGAGTCCAGTAGAGTACAGTAGAGTCCTGTAGAGACCAGTAGAGTCCAGTAGAGTCCTGTAAAGTACAATAGAGTCCTGTAGAGTCCTGTAGAGACCAGTAGAGTATAGTATAGTCATGTAGAGTCCTGTAGAGACCAGTAGAGTACAGTAGAGTCCTGTTGAGTCCTGTAGAGACCAGTAGAGACCAGTAGAGTCCAGTAGAGTACAGTAGAGTCATGTAGAGACCAGTAGAGTACAGTAGAGTCCTGTAGAGACCAGTAGAGTACAGTAGAGTACAGTAGAGTCATGTAGAGTCCTGTAGAGACCAGTATAGTACAGTAGAGTCATGTAGAGTCATGTAGAGTACAGTAGAGTCCTGTAGAGTCCTGTAGAGTACAGTAGAGTCATGTAGAGTCATGTAGAGACCAGTAGAGTACAGTAGAGTCCTGTAGAGACCAGTAGAGTCCAGTAGAGTCCTGTAAAGTACAATAGAGTCCTGTAGAGTCCTGTAGAGACCAGTAGAGTATAGTATAGTCATGTAGAGTCCTGTAGAGACCAGTAGAGTACAGTAGAGTCCTGTTGAGTCCTGTAGAGACCAGTAGAGACCAGTAGAGTCCAGTAGAGTACAGTAGAGTCCTGTAGAGACCAGTAGAGTCCAGTAGAGTCCTGTAAAGTACAATAGAGTCCTGTAGAGTCCTGTAGAGACCAGTAGAGTATAGTATAGTCATGTAGAGTCCTGTAGAGACCAGTAGAGTACAGTAGAGTCCTGTTGAGTCCTGTAGAGACCAGTAGAGACCAGTAGAGTCCAGTAGAGTACAGTAGAGTCCTGTAGAGACCAGTAGAGTACAGTAGAGTCCTGTAGAGACCAGTAGAGTACAGTATAGTACAGTAGAGTCCTGTAGAGTCCTGTAGAGACCAGTAGAGTCCAGTAGAGTCCAGTAGAGTCCTGTAGAGACCAGTAGAGTACAGTAGAGTCCAGTAGAGTCCAGTAGAGTCATGTAGAGTCCTGTAGAGACCAGTAGAGTCCAGTAGAGTCCAGTAGAGTCCAGTAGAGTCATGTAGAGTCCTGTAGAGTCCAGTAGAGTCCAGCAGAGTACAGTAGAGTCCAGTAGAGTACAATAGAGTCCAGTACCTGCCACGTCGAATTCTATCTCCAGCGAGACCTTGCTGGTGATGCTGGAGTCTCTCAGTAGCTGATTGGTCTCTTCCAGGGTGCTGTCCTCTGTAGGGATCCCGTTTATAGCCAGGATACGGTCACCTATCTGCAAGATCCCACACCTGCAAAGTACACACACACACATGACATATCAATGCACCACCCTTTGGTTGTGAGGCAAAAAATGAATTAGAATCTAAATCTGAATAATTAGTGTCATCTGTACATGAATAGCTAGTATCAGGACTAATTTACTCTACCAGCATTGGACATGGTAGGGTGCCACATCAATTCTATTTACACTAACCAACACACACACACACACACACACACACACACACACACACGTGGTCAGACAGTGTTGTATATCGCCTCGATTAAACTACCACCGCTGTTAACGACATATTGGCTACTTCCTCTGATAATTGTACATAAATCCCTTGGCTATTACGCTGGCTAACTTCATCTGGATGTCGGCGGGAGGCTATTCAAGCCATTCAATGTAAGAGCTTTATCCCTAGTCATGTACTCTGCTAGGTTTCAGTCATCTCGTCGGGATATGACTTGCATTTTACATTGACAGATTCATTTCCTGATTACATTTTTTTATAGTTGCGTCTCTCTCTGGCCTACACGTTTTTGGCAGTTGATCGCTACAGCAAACAAACTGTGGTTACCTTTTTAGTTATATATTTTTTTTATGTCACAAACCAAGTTTCCATCCAACCTGTTTAGGTGAGTAAAGTATATGTCAGATTTTTTTTTCTTCCACAACAGGCCTGATGGGAACAGCAAATTTGTTGGTCAACTTTCCAAATGTCGACAAAACAAAACACGCTAGATACGGTGGGATCTTTCTGTGTTGGTCAAATGAATTAGGTGTGAAACGGCTTTATGCGCAAATATTGAAATAATAACCCTGTAGGTCAGTTGGTAGAGCATGGCGCTTGCAACGCCAGGGTTGTGGGTTCGATTCCCACGGGGGGGGGGCAGTATGAAAATGTATGCACTCACTTAACTGTAAGTCGCTCTGGATAAGAGTGTCTGCTAAATGACAAAAATGTAAATATCAAAGTAAACTTGGAGTCACGTGATGACATGCTGTGTGGTCCTCCCACTACGACTCGGGAAAGCATGCAGTTTATTAGGCTACAGATTAAATAAGTTATGATGTGGTGAAAGGGCACGGTGATGAGCTTGATGCTCCTTTCCAATAAATACCCGAGGGTCTTATTCTGGTGACATGATGATCGGTGCTTGGCTGCCTTTTGACAAATAAA
>NC_059195.1:20106930-20109430 GCF_020615455.1 Coregonus clupeaformis
TTCTTTCCTCCTTGGTCCGGTGGCAACCTTTTTATTGCAGCTTAATCTACCAGGAGCGACCACGCTACCGCCAGTCTCTGCTGGTCTATCTCCTACCCCACCGCTCCACCATCATGTCATGGTTAGCTAATGCTGCGACTGGCTGTGTTCCATTTCCATAAGGTGTCATTATGGAGATGGTAATACGTTCTGCCGGAGGGAAGAATCCTATTAAATGTAACTATTAATATATACATTAAAGGACATGATTGGCGCTGAAGGTCCCTGGCGTCATGGTCCTTGGCGTCATGACAACCCTACACAGCAACCCACCTGGTTTAACTTACAAACTTCAAAGAGCCACTTTCTTTTTTCATTCCTTCCCTCCTTTTTGTCGATTTCCTCTTTTTAGATTCAAGTTTTCCCTCTCCTCCTCCTGCTTTGATAGAGAGTGATTGTTTCCCCCTCGTGATGCTATCAGGGGCAGACAGTCCCCCCTACACGTGTTCTCTGTATAATGATGTGTGTATTATGGTCCTGGCTGAGTCATGTGTATGGCCTTGTCAGAGAGCCAGACCGACCGTGCTACGTTCCAAATGGCATCCTAATCCCTACATCTCTCTCTCTCTCTCTCTCTCTCTCTCTCTCTCTCTCTCTCTCTCTCTCTCTCTCTCTGTCTCTCTCTCTGTCTCTCTCTCTCTCTCTCTCTCTCTCTCTATCTATCTATATATCTCTATCTCTATCTCTCTCTCTCTCTCTGTCTCTGTCTCTCTCTCTCTCTCTCTCTCAATTCAATTCAATTCAATTTAAGGGCTTTATTGGCATGGGAAACGTATGTTTACATTGCCAAAGCAAGTGAAGTAGATAGTAAACAAAAGTGAAATAAACAATAAATATTAACAGTAAACATTACACTCAGAAGTTCCAAAAGAATAAAGACATTTCAAATGTCATATTATGTATATATACAGTGTTGTAACAATGTGCAAATAGTTAAAGTACAAATGGGAAAATAAATCAACATAAATATGGGTTGTATTTACAATGGTGTTTGTTCTTCACTGGTTGCCCTTTTCTTGTGGCAACAGGTCACAAATCTTGCAGCTGTGATGACACACTGTGGTTTTTCACCCAGTAGATAAGGGAGTTTATCAAAATTGGGTTTGTTTTCGAATTCTTTGTGGATCGCTGTAATCTGAGGGAAATATGTGTCTCTAATATGGTCATACATTTGGCAGGAGGTTAGGAAGTGCAGCTCAGTTTCCACCTCATTTTGTGGGCAGTGTGCACATAGCCTGTCTTCTCTTGAGAGCCAGGTCTGCCTACGGCGGCCTTTCTCAATAGCAAGGCTATGCTCACTGAGTCTGTACATAGTCAAAGCTTTCCTTAAGTTTGGGTCAGTCACAGTGGTCAGGTATTCTGCCACTGTGTACTCTCTGTTTAGCGCCAAATAGCATTCTAGTTTGTTCTGTTTTTTTGTTTGTTCCTTCCAATGTGTCAAGTAATTCTCTTTTTGTTTTCTCATGATTTGGTTGGGTCTAATTGTGTTGCTGTCCTGGGGCTCTGTGGGGTCTGTTTGTGTTTGTGAACAGAGCCCCAGGACCATCTTACTTAGGGGACTCTTCTCCAAGTTCATCTCTCTGTAGGTGATGGCTTTGTTATGGAAGGTTTGGGAATCGCTTCCTTTTAAGTGGTTGTAGAATTTAACGGCTCTTTTCTGAATTTTGATAATTAGCGGGTATTGGCCAAATTCTGCTCTGCATGCATTATTTGGTGTTTTACGTTGTACACGGAGGATGTTTTTGCAGAATTCTGCATGCAGAGTCTCAATTTGGTGTTTGTCCCATTTTGTGAATTCTTGGTTGGTGAGCGGACCCCAGACCTCACAACCATAAAGGGCAATGGGTTCTATAACTGATTCAAGTATTTTTAGCCAGCTCCTAATTGGTATGTCAAATTTTATGTTCCTTTTGATGGCATAGAAGGCCCTTCTTGCCTTGTCTCTCAGATCGTTCACAGCTTTGTGGAAGTTACCTGTGGCGCTGATGTTTAGGCCGAGGTATGTATAGTTTTTTGTGTGCTCTAGGGCAACGGTGTCTAGATGGAATTTGTATTTGTGGTCCAGATCATCAGCAAACAGAAGACATTTGACTTCAGATTCTAGTAGGGTGAGGCTGGGTGCTGCAGACTGTTCTAGTGCCCTCGCCAATTTGTTGATATATATGTTGAAGAGGGTGGGGCTTAAACTGCATCCCTGTCTCACCCTACGGCCCTGTGGAAAGAAATGTGTGTGTTATTTGCCAATTTTAACCGCACACTTGTTGTTTGTGTATATGGATTTCATAATGTCATATGTTTTTCCCCCAACCCCACTTTCCATCAATTTGTATAGCAGACCCTCATGCCAAATTGAGTCAAAAGCTTTTTTGAAATCAACAAAGCATGAGAAGACTTTGCCTTTGTTTTGGTTTGTTTGTTTGTCAATTAGGGTGTGCAGGGTGAATACGTGGTCTGTCGTACA
>NC_059195.1:20124430-20136930 GCF_020615455.1 Coregonus clupeaformis
GTCTGATATTGTAATGGTGAGAGGTCAGCAGGTCTGATATTGTAATGGTGAGAGGTCAACAGGTCTGATATTGTAATGGTGAGAGGTCAGCAGGTCTGATATTGTAATGGTGAGAGGTCAGCAGTTCTGATATTGTATTGGTGAGAGGTCAGCAGGTCTGATATTGTAATGGTGAGAGGTCAGCAGGTCTGATATTGTAATGGTGAGAGGTCAGCAGGTCTGATATTGTAATGGTGAGAGGTCAGCAGGCCTGATATTGTAATGGTGAGAGGTCAGCAGGTCTGATATTGTAATGGTGAGAGGTCAGCAGGTCTGATATTGTAATGGTGAGAGGTCAACAGGTCTGATATTGTAATGGTGAGAGGTCAGCAGGTCTGATATTATAATGGTGAGAGGTCAGCAGGTCTTGGGGGTATGTAACTTTGGGGGTATGATATGTGTCATGTATCTTGCTCCTGTAAGTCGCTCTGGTTAAGAGCGTCTGCTAAATGACTAAAATGTAAATGTAAATATCTTCATGTGCTGCCTGCTCTCCCTGACCCAATCTCCTCTCCTCCCTGTGAGGCAGACAGACTAACCACCTCTTTCCTTTTCTCTTCTCTTCCTGGTTTAGAGATGGACCAGCAGGTAAAGCAGGAGGATGAACCACAAGATGATGATCCAGCTAATCTTCATTTTGATTATCATGATCAATGTTCCCTCTAAGCTGCGCCCTACGAGGAAACGCAGTAGCCCCGGGACTGTCACGCAGTAGCCCCGAGACTGTCACGCAGCAGCCCCGAGACTGTCACGCAGCAGCCCCGAGACTGTCACGCAGTAGCCCCGAGACTGTCACGCAGTAGCCCCGAGACTGTCACGCAGTAGCCCCGAGACTGTCACGCAGTAGCCCCGAGACTGTCACGCAGTAGCCCCGAGACTGTCACGCAGCAGCCCCGAGACTGTCACGCAGTAGCCCCGAGACTACCGCACAGTAGCCCCGAGACTGTCACGCAGCAGCCCCGAGACTGTCACGCAGTAGCCCCGAGACTACCATGCAGCTCCCCCAGGACAGACACACAGCCCCCCCCAGGACAGATACACAGCTCCCCCAGGACAGACACACAGCCCCCCAGGACAGACACACAGCCCCCCAGGACAGACACACAGCCCCCCAGGACAGATACACAGCCCCCCCCAGGACAGATACACAGCTCCCCCAGGACAGATACACAGCTCCCCCAGGACAGATACACAGCTCGCCCAGGACAGACACACAGCCCCCCAGGACAGACACACAGCCCCCCAGGACAGACACACAGCCCCCCCAGGACAGATACACAGCCCCCCCAGGACAGACACACAGCCCCCCCAGGACAGATACACAGCCCCCCCAGGACAGACACACAGCCCCCCAGAACAGACACACAGCCCCCCCAGGACAGACACACAGCTCCCCCAGGACAGACACACAGCCCCCCCCAGGACAGACACACAGCCCCCCAGGACAGACATGCAGCCCCCCCAGGACAGACATACAGCCCCCCAGGACAGACACACAGCCCCCCAGGACAGACACACAGCTCCCCAGGACAGACACACAGCCCCCCAGGACAGACATGCAGCCCCCCCAGGACAGACATACAGCCCCCCAGGACAGACACGCAGCCCCCCCAGGACAGACACACAGCCCCCCAGGACAGACACACAGCCCCCAGGACAGACACACAGCCCCCAGGACAGACACACAGCCCCCAGGACAGACACACAGCCCCCCAGGACAGACACACAGCCCCCCAGGACAGACACACAGCCCCCCAGGACAGACATACAGCCCCCCAGGACAGACACGCAGCCCCCCCAGGACAGACACACACCCCCCAGGACAGACACACAGCCCCCCAGGACAGACACACAGCCCCCCAGGACAGACACACAGCCCCCCAGGACAGACACACAGCCCCCCAGGACAGACACACAGCCCCCCAGGACAGACACACAGCCCCCCAGGACAGACACACAGCCCCCAGGACAGACACACAGCCCCCCAGGACAGACACACAGCCCCCCAGGACAGACACACAGCCCCCAGGACAGACACACAGCCCCCCAGGACAGACACACAGCCCCCCAGGACAGACACACAGCCCCCCAGGACAGACACACAGCCCCCCAGGACAGACACACAGCCCCCCAGGACAGACACACAGCCCCCCAGGACAGACACACAGCCCCCCAGGACAGACATGCAGCCCCCCCAGGACAGACACACAGCCCCCCAGGACAGACACGCAGCCCCCCCAGGACAGACACACAGCTCCCCCAGGACAGATACACAGCCCCCCAGGACAGACAAACAGCCCCCCAGGACAGACACACAGCCCCCCAGGACAGACACACAGCCCCCCAGGACAGACACACAGCCCCCCCAGGACAGACACACAGCCCCCCAGGACAGACACACAGCCCCCCAGGACAGACACACAGCCCCCAGGACAGACACACAGCCCCCAGGACAGACACACAGCCCCCCAGGACAGACACACAGCCCCCCAGGACAGACACACAGCCCCCCAGGACAGACACACAGCTCCCCCAGGACAGACACACAGCTCCCCCAGGACAGACACACAGCCCCCCAGGACAGACACACAGCTCCCCAGGACAGACACACAGCTCCCCAGGACAGACACACAGCCCCCCAGGACAGACACACAGCTCCCCAGGACAGACACACAGCCCCCCAGGACAGACACACAGCCCCCCAGGACAGACACACAGCCCCCCAGGACAGACACACAGCTCCCCCAGGACAGACACACAGCCCCCCAGGACAGACACGCAGCCCCCCAGGACAGACACACAGCCCCCCAGGACAGACACACAGCTCCCCCAGGACAGACACACAGCCCCCCAGGACAGACACACAGCCCCCCAGGACAGACACACAGCCCCCCAGGATTGCAGCGCAGAGGAAATACAGTATCAGCCCACAGAGAGAAGCATGAGCTTAAACTTCACTCAACTTTCTAGAGTTTTCCCCTGTTAGTTAAACACTATCAACGTTTCCCTTTACTGTGGCAATTGTGATCGAATCAACGCAATATTAGCCACTTTCAATGCAACATACCGAAAAACAAAACGAACTATGCAAGACTTAGTATGCAAAACGAACTATGCAAGAGATTTTGTTGTAGGCAGAACGCAGTAGGATTCTATTGCATTGACAGGCAGCACTCAGGCCCGTACTCTACACAGACCGGTGCGGCATAACCAATCAGAGCTGCAGTAGGCCTATATGCAAATAGACCATTGCCATATATATATCTGTGCCGTTCACTTTGAACTGGACTGTGTTTGCAGCATGAGCGATCATGAGCGCTTGTGGTTTGAGATCAAAGCGAGAGCTGCATGTAGCCACGTGTGCACATTTTGTTCATGTCCTTTGCTAGTTAGTGAGTTATTAGCCCAGTTATAGATCATCTGTAGTCAGCCATGGGGAAGTGATTGCTTCCTACAAGAAGACAAAACATTTACATTTCTAGACATCTTTGAAAAGAGTCAGGTAAATAGCTTTTTTTTTTGTCCTAAAGGGGCAGTGTTGTATTTTGAGACAGGCTTGAATAAGCTAAGTAGCCAATAGGCAGAGGGTAGCATAATTTGTCTGATTCTCTGTAATAATGCTATGGGAATAATAATGCATTTTATTTTGTAAAGTGGTTTCTTGCATCAGACAACACCATTTTCAGTCACCTCCTTGTCTGAAGGACAAGTGGTTAAACAGGTTAATGTCAAGCCCTGCATGTTTTTTTTCAAAAGGCTCATGGAATGTAGGCCTACATTGAACACCACACATTGTCTGCTACTGTAGGCTGAATGATAGAACAGCTAAAATGTTATGGGATGCATTTTCTCCATTGTTTTTGATGGTAGGCCACTCTGGTAGGCCTACATTATGATCGTATAGCCACAGTAGCCTACCTGACCACTGTTAAAACTGGAACTTAAAGCGGGTACAGCCTCAGTGTTCACAGTAAACGCGTGCTGGAAGTTTTTATTCACAACGTTCAAGTTTTGCGGTCAGCAGACCTGAAATTTGCTCAGTGCCGAAAACAATTAGAGGGAACATTGATCATGATCTTGATGAGCAGCGGTAGCTAAAATCATGGCAGCAATAGTCCTATAAAGGACATGAATACCCTCCAAATACCCCACACACTCCTCTGTCCTTTCTCCTTCAGATGTACGTGGCAGTAAAGCAGATTGTCTGTGTGGATAATGACAACAAACGCTCTCCCTATTTAGCATTATTCACAGATGGCTTAGTGTGGTTGGCTGCTTGGCTTGTCCGTCATGTATTTCGTCCTATCAGGAGAAAAACAGATTCTGATCCATCCCCTATCCCCCTCCAGAATGCACCAATATCTTCTCTCATCAGATAAGACCAGACAGCGACAACATTGGATTTCACCAGAAATCTACACGCCTTTCCCAAAGAATCACCGTCACTGTCATCAACTTTTGATAAATGTCTCAGTGGGTAACCATGGCGTTATCGCGTTGCAGTGGGAGAGAAATATTTATGGTCTGCATCTTTTCATAAAGCCTGTCTTATAATCGTCAGATCCAACAGGAACCCTGGGCCGGGTCCGAAACGGCACCCTATTCCCTATACAGTGCACTACTTTAGACCAGGTCCCATAGGGCTGTGGTAAAACGTAATGCACTATGTAGGGAATAGGGTGCCATTTGGGATGCAAAGCTGGTCTACAAATCTCCCAGGTACATGATACTAATCAACCAAGCTTCCTATCTCTCTTAGAAATGTCCAGTGTACTCAGAGATTTAAACCTACAGATTATGGAGCAGAGCAGTAGCGGGTTGGATAATCTGTGTGTGTGTGTGTCTGTGTGTGTGTGTGTGTGTCTGTGTGTGTGTGCGTGTGTGTCTGTGCGTGTGTGTGTGTGTGTGTGTGTGTGTGTGTGTGTGTGTGTGTGTGTGTGTGTGTCTGTGTGTGTGTGTGTGTGTGTGTGTGTGTGTGTGTGTGTGTGTCTGTGTGTGTGTGTGTGTGTGTGTGTGTGTGTGTGTGTGTGTGTGTGTGTGTGTGTGTGTGTGTGTGTGTGTGTGTGTGTGTGTGTGTGTCTGTGTGTGTGTGTCTGTGTGTGTGTGTGTGTGTGTGTGTGTCTGTGTGTGTGTGTGTGTCTGTGTGTGTGTGTGTGTGTGTGTGTTTCTGTGTGTCTGTGTGTGTGTGTGTGTGTTTCTGTGTGTCTGTGTGTGTGTGTGTGTGTGTGTGTTTCTGTGTGTCTGTGTGTGTGTGTGTGTGTGTGTGTGTGTGTGTGTGTGTGTGTGTGTGTGTGTGTGTGTGTGTGTGTGTGTGTGTGTGTCTGTGTTACTGTGTGTGTGTGTGTGTGTGTGTGTGTGTGTGTGTGTGTGTGTGTGTGTGTGTGTGTGTGTGTGTGTGTGTGTGTGTGTGTGTGTCTGTGTTACTGTGTGTGTGTGTGTGTGTGTGTGTGTGTGTGTGTGTGTGTGTGTGTGTGTGTGTGTGTGTGTGTGTGTGTGTGTGTGTGTGTGTGTGTGTGTGTGTGTGTCTGTGTTACTGTGTGTGTGTGTGTGTGTGTGTGTGTGTGTGTGTGTGTGTGTGTGTGTGTGTGTGTGTGTGTGTGTGTGTGTGTGTCTGTGTGTGTGTGTGTGTGTGTGTCTGTGTTACTGTGTGTGTGTGTGTGTGTGTGTGTGTGTGTGTGTGTGTGTGTGTGTGTGTGTGTGTGTGTGTGTGTGTGTGTGTGTGTGTGTGTGTGTGTGTCTGTGTTACTGTGTGTGTGTGTGTGTGTGTGTGTGTGTGTGTGTGTGTGTGTGTGTGTGTGTGTGTGTGTGTGTGTGTGTGTGTGTGTGTGTGTGTGTGTCTGTGTTACTGTGTGTGTGTGTGTGTGTGTGTGTGTGTGTGTGTGTGTGTGTGTGTGTGTGTGTGTGTGTGTGTGTGTGTGTGTGTGTCTGTGTGTGTGTGTGTGTCTGTGTTACGTGTGTGTGTGTGTGTGTGTGTGTGTGTGTGTGTGTGTGTGTGTGTGTGTGTGTGTGTGTGTGTGTGTGTGTGTGTAATCTCTATCCTCTCCTCTCTGGTATCAAAGGACAGGTTATATCAGTGAAACAACTAAATGTGTCTCTCTGTCTGTTCACCTGTCTGGAATAGGAGATAAAAATGACTTTTACTACTCACAGCTCTAATAAAAACCTATGCAGCAGATATATTATCACTACCTGATTAGTCATTCACTAGACTAGTAGATATAGTATCACTAACTGATTAGTCATTCACTAGACTAGTAGATATAGTATCACTACCTGATTAGTCATTCACTAGACTAGCAGATATAGTATCACTACCTGATTAGTCATTCACTAGACTAGCAGATATAGTATCAATACCTGATTAGTCATTCACTAGACTAGCATATATAGTATCACTACCTGATTAGTCATTCACTAGACTAGTAGATATAGTATCACTACCTGATTAGTCATTCACTAGACTAGTAGATATAGTATCAATACCTGATTAGTCATTCACTAGACTAGCAGATATATTATCAATACCTGATTAGTCATTCACTAGACTAGCAGATATAGTATCACTACCTGATTAGTCATTCACTAGACTGGCAGATATAGTATCACTACCTGATTAGTCATTCACTAGACTAGTAGATATATTATCACTACCTGATTACTCATTCACTAGACTAGCAGATATAGTATCACTACCTGATTAGTCATTCACTAGACTAGCAGATATAGTATCACTACCTGATTAGTCATTCACTAGACTAGCAGATATAGTATCACTACCTGATTAGTCATTCACTAGACTAGCAGATATAGTATCACTACCTGATTAGTCATTCACTAGACTAGCAGATATAGTATCACTACCTGATTAGTCATTCACTAGACTAGCAGATATAGTATCACTACCTGATTAGTCATTCACTAGACTAGTAGATATAGTATCACTACCTGATTAGTCATTCACTAGACTAGCAGATATAGTATCACTACCTGATTAGTCATTCACTAGACTAGTAGATATATTATCACTACCTGATTAGTCATTCACTAGACTAGTAGATATAGTATCACTACCTGATTAGTCATTCACTAGACTAGCAGATATAGTATCACTACCTGATTAGTCATTCACTAGACTAGCAGATATAGTATCACTACCTGATTAGTCATTCACTAGACTAGTAGATATATTATCACTACCTGATTAGTCATTTACTAGACTAGTAGATATAGTATCACTACCTGATTAGTCATTCACTAGACTAGCATATATAGTGTCACTACCTGATTAGTCATTCACTAGACTAGTAGATATAGTATCACTACCTGATTAGTCATTTACTAGACTAGCATATATAGTATCACTACCTGATTAGTCATTCACTAGACTAGTAGATATAGTATCACTACCTGATTAGTCATTCACTAGACTAGCAGATATAGTATCACTACCTGATTAGTCATTCACTAGACTAGTAGATATAGTATCACTACCTGATTAGTCATTCACTAGACTAGTAGATATATTATCACTACCTGATTAGTCATTCACTAGACTAGTAGATATAGTATCACTACCTGATTAGTCATTCACTAGACTAGCAGATATAGTATCACTACCTGATTAGTCATTCACTAGACTAGCAGATATAGTATCAATACCTGATTAGTCATTCACTAGACTAGTAGATATAGTATCACTACCTGATTAGTCATTCACTAGACTAGCAGATATAGTATCACTACCTGATTAGTCATTCACTAGACTAGCAGATATATAATCACTACCTGATTAGTCATTCACTAGACTAGCAGATATAGTATCAATACCTGATTAGTCATTCACTAGACTAGTAGATATAGTATGGCTACCTGATTAGTCATTCACTAGACTAGCAGATATAGTATCACTACCTGATTAGTCATTCACTAGACTAGCAGATATAGTATCACTACCTGATTAGTCATTCACTAGACTAGTAGATATATTATCAAT
Source organism: Coregonus clupeaformis (assembly GCF_020615455.1). Taxonomy (NCBI): domain Eukaryota; kingdom Metazoa; phylum Chordata; class Actinopteri; order Salmoniformes; family Salmonidae; genus Coregonus; species Coregonus clupeaformis. The sequence goes on from NC_059195.1 coordinate 20,132,463, forward strand.
ACCTGATTAGTCATTCACTAGACTAGTAGATATATTATCACTACCTGATTAGTCATTCACTAGACTAGTAGATATAGTATCACTACCTGATTAGTCATTCACTAGACTAGCAGATATAGTATCACTACCTGATTAGTCATTCACTAGACTAGCAGATATAGTATCAATACCTGATTAGTCATTCACTAGACTAGTAGATATAGTATCACTACCTGATTAGTCATTCACTAGACTAGCAGATATAGTATCACTACCTGATTAGTCATTCACTAGACTAGCAGATATATAATCACTACATGATTAGTCATTCACTAGACTAGCAGATATAGTATCAATACCTGATTAGTCATTCACTAGACTAGTAGATATAGTATGGCTACCTGATTAGTCATTCACTAGACTAGCAGATATATTATCACTACCTGATTAGTCATTCACTAGACTAGTAGATATAGTATCACTACCTGATTAGTCATTCACTAGACTAGTAGATATATTATCACTACCTGATTAGTCATTCACTAGACTAGTAGATATAGTATCACTACCTGATTAGTCATTCACTAGACTAGTAGATATAGTATCACTACCTGATTAGTCATTCACTAGACTAGTAGATATAGTATCACTACCTGATTAGTCATTCACTAGACTAGCAGATATAGTATCACTACCTGATTAGTCATTCACTAGACTAGCAGATATAGTATCACTACCTGATTAGTCATTCACTAGACTAGTAGATATATTATCAATACCTGATTAGTCATTCACTAGACTAGTAGATATAGTATCACTACCTGATTAGTCATTCACTAGACTAGTAGATATAGTATCACTACCTGATTAGTCATTCACTAGACTAGCAGATATAGTATCACTACCTGATTAGTCATTCACTAGACTAGTAGATATATTATCACTACCTGATTAGTCATTCACTAGACTAGTAGATATATTATCACTACCTGATTAGTCATTCACTAGACTAGCAGATATAGCATGGCTACCTGATTAGTCATTCACTAGACTAGCAGATATAGTATCACTACCTGATTAGTCATTCACTAGACTAGCAGATATAGTATCACTACCTGATTAGTCATTCACTAGACTAGCAGATATAGTATCACTACCTGTTTAGTCATTCACTAGACTAGCAGATATAGTATCACTACCTGATTAGTCATTCACTAGACTAGCAGATATAGTATCACTACCTGATTAGTCATTCACTAGACTAGTAGATATAGTATCACTACCTGATTAGTCATTCACTAGACTAGTAGATATATTATCACTACCTGATTAGTCATTCACTAGACTAGCAGATATAGTATCACTACCTGATTAGTCATTCACTAGACTAGTAGATATAGTATCACTACCTGATTAGTCATTCACTAGACTAGCAGATATAGTATCACTACCTGATTAGTCATTCACTAGACTAGTAGATATATTATCACTACCTGATTAGTCATTCACTAGACTAGCAGATATAGTATCACTACCTGATTAGTCATTCACTAGACTAGCAGATATATTATCACTACCTGATTAGTCATTCACTAGACTAGTAGATATAGTATCACTACCTGATTAGTCATTCACTAGACTAGTAGATATAGTATCAATACCTGATTAGTCATTCACTAGACTATCAGATATAGTATAACTACCTGATTAGTCATTCACTAGACTATCAGATATAGTATCACTACCTGATTAGTCATTCACTAGACTATCAGATATAGTATCACTACCTGATTAGTCATTCACTAGACTAGTAGATATATTATCAATACCTGATTAGTCATTCACTAGACTAGCAGATATAGTATCACTACCTGATTAGTCATTCACTAGACTAGCAGATATAGTATCACTACCTGTTTAGTCATTCACTAGACTAGCAGATATAGTATCACTACCTGATTAGTCATTCACTAGACTAGCAGATATAGTATTACTACCTGATTAGTCATTCACTAGACTAGTAGATATAGTATCACTACCTGATTAGTCATTCACTAGACTAGTAGATATATTATCACTACCTGATTAGTCATTCACTAGACTAGCAGATATAGTATCACTACCTGATTAGTCATTCACTAGACTAGTAGATATAGTATCACTACCTGATTAGTCATTCACTAGACTAGCAGATATAGTATCACTACCTGATTAGTCATTCACTAGACTAGTAGATATATTATCACTACCTGATTAGTCATTCACTAGACTAGCAGATATAGTATCACTACCTGATTAGTCATTCACTAGACTAGCAGATATATTATCACTACCTGATTAGTCATTCACTAGACTATCAGATATAGTATCACTACCTGATTAGTCATTCACTAGACTAGTAGATATAGTATCAATACCTGATTAGTCATTCACTAGACTATCAGATATAGTATCACTACCTGATTAGTCATTCACTAGACTAGTAGATATAGTATCACTACCTGATTAGTCATTCACTAGACTAGTAGATATAGTATCACTACCTGATTAGTCATTCACTAGACTAGCAGATATAGTATCAATACCTGATTAGTCATTCACTAGACTAGTAGATATAGTATCACTACCTGATTAGTCATTCACTAGACTAGCATATATAGTATCACTACCTGATTAGTCATTCACTAGACTAGCATATATAGTATCACTACCTGATTAGTCATTCACTAGACTAGTAGATATATTATCACTACCTGATTACTCATTCACTAGACTAGCAGATATAGTATCACTACCTGATTAGTCATTCACTAGACTAGTAGATATATTATCACTACCTGATTACTCATTCACTAGACTAGCATATATAGTATCACTACCTGATTAGTCATTCACTAGACTAGTAGATATATTATCACTACCTGATTAGTCATTCACTAGACTAGCATATATAGTATCACTACCTGATTAGTCATTCACTAGACTAGTAGATATATTATCACTACCTGATTACTCATTCACTAGACTAGCAGATATATTATCACTACCTGATTACTCATTCACTAGACTAGTAGATATAGTATCACTACCTGATTAGTCATTCACTAGACTAGAGCGGTTCGCTCCCTGGAAGGGACTCTCTTACACATGCAGTACATGTTACATGAGCTCTTCAGTAAAAACAACCCAGAGGCCTTAGGTGTGTTCATCAGTACCGTGTTCGGGGCCCTTGAGGGCCAGCCTGGTCTGGTGGTGGGGTCAGGGGTCAGGTTTAGGGTCAGTACCGTGTTCGGGGCCCTTGAGGGCCAGCCTGGTCTGGTGGTGGGGTCAGGGGTCAGGTTTAGGGTCAGTACCGTGTTCGGGGCCCTTGAGGGCCAGCCTGGTCTGGTGGTGGGGTCAGGGGTCAGGTTTAGGGTCAGTACCGTGTTTGGGGCCCTTGAGGGCCAGTCTGGTCTGGTGGTGGGGTTAGGGGTCAGGTTTAGGGTCAGTACCGTGTTCGGGGCCCTTGAGGGCCAGCCTGGTCTGGTGGTGGGGTTAGGGGTCAGGTTTAGGGTCAGTACCGTGTTCGGGGCCCTTGAGGGCCAGCCTGGTCTGGTGGTGGGGTTAGGGGTCAGGTTTAGGGTCAGTACCGTGTTCGGGGCCCTTGAGGGCCAGCCTGGTCTGGTGGTGGGGTTAGGGGTCAGGTTTAGGGTCAGTACCGTGTTCGGGGCCCTTGAGGGCCAGCCTGGTCTGGTGGTGGGGTCAGGGGACAGGTTTAGGGTCAGTACCGTGTTCGGGGCCCTTGAGGGCCAGCCTGGTCTGGTGGTGGGGTTAGGGGTCAGGTTTAGGGTCAGTACCGTGTTCGGGGCCCTTGAGGGCCAGCCTGGTCTGGTGGTTTGGCAGGATCTCCATCTTGACGTGTTCACAGGCGCTGGCGAGCAGCTGGGTGGCCTCGGCCAGGGTACAGTACTCCATACTGGTACCATCCACAGACAGGATGTGGTCACCCGCATGCAGCGCCCCGCACCTACAGAGAGATGACATCACTTCCTGTTAGAATGGAAACTTTTTTGGGGAGCATTCTAAAATACTCTGTATATAGAGCTCGATTCAGACTTGAGATAAGTAGACTTAAATTAACATGGACTTAAAGACGTAGTAAAAAACTAAGACTTAAGTCCATGTTAAGTCAACTTATCTCAAGTCTGAATAGGGCCCATAGTACATATAGGAAATATGGGGCCATTTGGGGTGCAGATTTCTACTTCCAATCCCATCACCTGTTGACTCAGACTTGGAGATATGAGAGACGGAGATGGGTGGAGATATATCCATCCACATTCTGTTTACTCGTCTAGTCTTCTCACATCCACAGAGTAGTTAATAAGAGCCTAACGGAGGGCTTCGGGCAAATCTTTTAACGAGAGTCTTCGGAGGTTAGAGAACCACTCTTATTTTATTCAACGAGTGAAGAAAGTAAACGTCTCTCCTTCCAAAGACTCAGTTTTAT
>NC_059195.1:20141930-20146930 GCF_020615455.1 Coregonus clupeaformis
TATTGATCAACATGGTACATATTGACCAACATGGTACATATTGACCAACATGGTACATATTGACCAACATGATACATATTGATCAACATGATACATATTGACCAACATGATACATATTGACCAACATGGTACATATTGACCAACATGATACATATTGACCAACATGATACATATTGACCAACATGGTACATATTGACCAACATGGTACATATTGACCAACATGATACATATTGACCAACATGGTACATATTGACCAACATGGTACACATTGACCAACATGGTACACATTGACCAACATGATACATATTGACCAACATGGTACATATTAACCAACATGGTACATATTGACCAACATGGTACATATTGACCAACATGATACATATTGACCAACATGGTACATATTGACCAACATGGTACATATTGATCAACATGATACATATTGACCAACATGATACATATTGACCAACATGATACATATTGACCAACATGGTACATATTGACCAACATGATACATATTGACCAACATGATACATATTGACCAACATGATACATATTGACCAACATGGTACATATTGACCAACATGATACATATTGACCAACATGGTACATATTGACCAACATTATACATATTGACCAACATGATACATATTGACCAACATTATACATATTGACCAACATGATACATATTGACCAACATGATACATATTGACCAACATGGTACATATTGACCAACATGATACATATTGACCAACATGGTACATATTGACCAACATGATACATATTGACCAACATGATACATATTGACCAACATGATACATATTGACCAACATGATTTTTTGGTGAGGGAGGCCCTGCTCTCTACTCTCTCAGATGTTTAGTTCATTTCATTCCGATCTCCTCTGCATTATTGTAGCCATTTGCTACAGCCTGTCAACTATGCCTCTGCCTATCCCTGTTCTCTCCTCTCTGCACAGGCTACACAAACGCCCCACACCGCGTGGCTGCTGCCTCTCTAACCTGGTGGTCCCTGCACGCACCCCACACCTGGAGTTCCAGGTCTCAGGCAGCCTCTGGAACTGCCGTTCTGCTGCCAACAAAGCTGACTTCATCCCAGCCTATGCTAATCTCCAGTCCCTCGACTTCCTGGCGCTGACGGAAACATGGATTACCACTGAAAACACTGCTACTCCTACTGCTCTCTCCTCGTCTGACCATGTGTTCTCGCATACCCCGAGAGCATCTGGTCAGAGGGGTGGTGGCACAGGAATCCTCATCTCTCCCAAGTGGACATTCTCAATTTTTCCCCTAACCCATCTGTCTATCTCCTCATTTGAATTCCATGCTGTCACAGTCACTAGCCCATTTAAGCTTAATATCCTTGTCATCTATCGCCCTCCAGGTTCCCTTGGAGAGTTCATCAATGAGCTTGACGCCTTGATAAGTTCCTTTCCTGAGGATGGCTCACCCCTCACAGTTTTGGGGGATTTCAACCTCCCTATGTCCACATTTGACTCATTTCTCTCTGCCTCCTTCTTTCCACTCCTCTCCTCTTTTGACCTCACCCTCTCACCGTCCCCCCCTACTCACAAGGCAGGCAACACGCTTGACCTCATCTTTACTAGATGCTGCTCTTCTACTAATCTCACTGCAACTCCCCTCCATGTCTCCGACCACTACTTTGTTTCCTTTTCTCTCTCGCTCTCCTCCCACACTACTCACTCTGCCCCTACACAGATGGTAATGCGCCGCCGGCAACCTTCGCTCTCTCTCTCCCACTACTCTCTCCTCTTCCATCCTATCATCTCTTCCCTCTGCTCAATCCTTCTCCCTCCAATCTCCTGATTCTGCCTCCTCAACCCTCCTCTCCTCCCTTTCTGCATCCTTTGACTCTCTGTGTCCCCTATCCTCCCGGCCGGCTCGGTCCTCCCCTCCAGCTCCGTGGCTTGATGACTCATTGCGAGCTCACAGAACAGAGCTCCGGGCAGCGGAGCGGAAATGGAAGAAAACTAAACTCCCTGCCGACCTGGCATCTTTTCACTCCCTCCTCTCTACATTTTCTTCATCTGTTTCTGCTGCTAAGGCCACTTTCTACCACTCTAAATTCCAAGCATCTGCCTCTAACCCTAGGAAGCTCTTTGCCACATTTTCCTCCCTCCTGAATCCTCCCCCTCCCCCCCTCTCTCTCTGTGGATGACTTCGTCAACCACTTTGAAAAGAAGGTTGACAACATCCGATCCTCGTTTGTTAAGTCTAATGACACTGCTGGTCCTACTCACACTGCCCTACCCTATGCTTTGACTTCTTTCTCCCCTCTCTCTCCAGATAAAATCCTGCGACTTGTGACTGCAGGCCGCCCAACAACCTGCCCGCTTGACCCCATCCCCTCCTCTCTTCTCCAGACCATCTCCGGTGACCTTCTCCCCTACCTCACCTCGCTGATCAACTCATCCTTGACCGCTGGCCATGTCCCTTCCGTCTTCAAGAGAGCGAGAGTTGCTCCCCTTCTCAAAAAACCAACACTCGATCCCACTGATGTCAACAACTACAGACCAGTATCCCTTCTTTCTTTTCTTTCCAAAACTATTGAGCGTGCCGTCTTTAGCCAACTCTCTTGCTATCTCTCTCAGAATGACCTTCTTGATCCAAACCAGTCAGGTTTCAGGACTGGTCATTCAACTGAGACTGCTCTTCTCTGTGTCACGGAGGCTCTCCGCACTGCTAAAGCTAACTCTCTCTCCTCTGCTCTTGTCCTTCTAGACCTGTCTGCTGCCTTTGATACTGTGAACCATCAGATCCTCCTCTCCACCCTCTCCGAGCTGGGCATCTCCGGCGCGGCTCACTCCTGGATTGCGTCCTACCTGACCGGTCGCTCCTACCAAGTGGCGTGGCGAGAAGCTGTCTCCGCACCACGTGCTCTCACCACTGGTGTCCCCAGGGCTCAGTTCTAGGCCCTCTCCTTTTCTCCCTATACACCAAGTCACTTGGCTCTGTCATATCCTCACATGGCCTCTCCTATCATTGCTACGCTGACGATACACAACTAATCTTCTCCTTTCCCCCTTCTGATAACCAGGTGGCGAATCGCATCTCTGCATGTCTGGCAGACATATCAGTATGGATGACGGATCACCACCTAAAGCTGAACCCCTGGCAAGACGGAGCTGCTCTTCCTCCCGGGGAAGGACTGCCCGTTCCATGATCTCGCCATCACGGTTGACAACTCCGTTGTGTCCTCCTCCCAGAGTGCGAAGAGCCTTGGCGTGACCCTGGACAACACCCTGTCGTTCTCCGCTAACATCAAGGCGGTGACCCGCTCCTGCAGGTTCATGCTCTACAACATTCGGAGAGTACGACCCTGCCTTACACAGGAAGCGGCACAGGTCCTAATCCAGGCACTTGTCATCTCCCGTCTGGACTACTGCAACTCGCTGTTGGCTGGCCTCCCTGCCTGTGCCATTAAACCCCTACAACTCATCCAGAATGCCGCAGCCCGTCTGGTGTTCAACCTTCCCAAGTTTTCTCACGTCACCCCCCTCCTCCACACACTCCACTGGCTTCCAGTTGAAGCTCGCATCCGCTACAAGACCATGGTGCTTGCCTATGGAGCAGTGAGGGGAACGGCACCTCTGTACCTTCGGGCTTTGATCAGTCCCTACACCCAAACGAGGGCATTGCGTTCATCCACCTCTGGCCTGCTGGCTCCCCTTCCTCTGCGGAAGCATAGTTCCCGCTCAGCCCAGTCAAAACTGTTCGCTGCTCTGGCACCCCAATGGTGGAACAAGCTCCCTCACGACGCCAGGACAGCGGAGTCACTCACCACCTTCCGGAGACATTTGAAACCCCACCTCTTTAAGGAATACCTGGGATAGGATAAAGTAATCCTTCTACCCCCCCCAAAAAATTGTAAAGTGGTTATCCCACTGCCTATAGGGTGAATGCACCAATTTGTGAGTCGCTCTGTTTAAGAGCGTCTGCTAAATGACGTAAATGTGCCCTTGAGCAAGGCACTTAACCCTAATTGCTCCTGTAAGTCGCTCTGGATAAGAGCGTCTGCTAAATGACTAAAATGTAAAAATGTAAATATTGACCAACATGGTACATATTGACCAACATGATACATATTGACCAACATGGTATGTCCGTTTGGTGGATGTGGATTGGCAGAGCAAATAAAGGAACTTGATATCAGTTGCCCCGAGGCAGACAACGTCAGGATAAAAACCTCCTACACCCCATCGTAGGACAGACACTCCTGTAGCGCCCCCCATAGGAACAGCAGAGGAGCAAAGGAGTCGGTTCGGCCTCCAACACTGCGTCCTCGCCAGGGCCCGACTGGGAAAGACGTGTTTTTTTCCCTGCTTTTTATGGAAACCCAAAGGAGTCAAACCTAACCACCCCAGTGGCTTTCCATAGCCTCTCAACACACACTGTCCATTGTGCTGATGCGGCACCAAACCTGTCACTCAATCAATTTAACTTTTTGGTAATTTTTTTATAAAGGGACATAAAATTGAAACTGAGGGGGCTAAGACCCCTTTCTCCTCCTTATGGGTACGTCACAGAGTCTAGGTTCATCTGATCTACTAGTGTAGGCTATCTCTGACAGATTATAAAATGGTATACATTTGTAATGTGACTCATTGACTGTCAATGGGTTCTCTGAGCAAGCTGCGAGAGCACTGTAATGTTTATAAATGGCACAAAGGCTAGCTGAGGTGTGGGAATTAGATGACTGATGCAAGGAGCAGGGCTGGGACTAAGGGACCGTGGAGGGAGGGAGGGAGGGAGGGAGGGAGGGAGGGAGGGAGGGAGGGAGGGAGGGAGGGAGGGAGGGAGGGAGGGAGGGAGGGAGGGAGGGGACTAAATTGAAATGGATAGCCTACAGAATCCTCCACTACACCAAGAAAGCTCAATGGGACAACCACTAACCCCAACTACCCTCTCTCTCTCTCTCTCTCTCTCTCTCTCTCTCTCTCTCTCTCTCTCTCTCTCTCTCTCTC
>NC_059195.1:20149430-20161930 GCF_020615455.1 Coregonus clupeaformis
TTCCTACACATCTCTATTCCCCCTGTCTTCCCTGTATTTCCTACACATCTCTATTCCTCCTGTCTTCCCTGTATTTCCTACACATCTCTATTCCCCGTCTTCCCTGTATTTCCTACACATCTCTATTCCCCCTGTCTTCCCTGTATTTCCTACACATCTCTATTCCCCGTCTTCCCTGTATTTCCTACACATCTCTATTCCCCGTCTTCCCTGTATTTCCAACACATCTCTATTCCCCCTGTCTTCCCTGTATTTCCTACACATCTTTATTCCCCGTCTTCCCTGTATTTCCTACACATCTCTATTCCCCGTCTTCCCTGTATTTCCAACACATCTCTATTCCCCATGTCTTCCCTATATTTCCTACACATCTCTATTCCCTGTCTTCCCTGTATTTCCTACACATCTCTATTCCCCCTGTCTTCCCTGTATTTCCTACACATCTCTATTCCCCGTCTTCCCTGTATTTCCTACACATCTCTATTCCCCGTCTTCCCTGTATTTCCAACACATCTCTATTCCCCCTGTCTTCCCTGTATTTCCTACACATCTCTATTCCTCGTCTTCCCTGTATTTCCAACACATCTCTATTCCCCCTGTCTTCCCTGTATTTCCTACACATCTCTATTCCTCTGTCTTCCCTGTATTTCCTACACATCTCTATTCCCCCTGTCTTCCCTGTATTTCCTACACATCTCTATTCCCCCCGTCTTCCCTGTATTTCCAACACATCTCTATTCCCCCTGTCTTCCCTGTATTTCCTACACATCTCTATTCCCCCTGTCTTCCCTGTATTTCCTACACATCTCTATTCCCCCTGTCTTCCCTGTATTTCCTACACATCTCTATTCCCCCTGTCTTCCCTGTATTTCCTACACATCTCTATTCCCCCTGTCTTCCCTGTATTTCCTACACATCTCTATTCCCCCTGTCTTCCCTGTCTTCCCTACACATCTCTATTCCTCCCGTCTTCCCTGTATTTCCTACACATCTCTATTCCCCCTGTCTTCCCTGTATTTCCTACACATCTCTATTCCGCCTGTCTTCCCTGTATTTCCTACACATCTCTATTCCCCCTGTCTTCCCTGTATTTCCTACACATCTCTATTCCCCGTCTTCCCTGTATTTCCTACACATCTCTATTCCCCCTGTCTTCCCTGTATTTCCTACACATCTCTATTCCCCCTGTCTTCCCTTCCTGCCTGTTCCTGCCTGTTCCTGCCCATGCTAAGAGCTATCTGATGAAAAATTAATGGGCTCACATTATTGATGCAGCCAGGAGATTGTTTCCATCATGGTGATATACCACCACCTCCCACCCCTCTACCTCTCCTCTCCTCCAGTCCCCTCCTCCAGTCCCCTCCTCCAGTCCCCTCCTCCAGTCCTCTCCTCCAGTCCTCTCCTCCAGTCCTCTCTACCTCTCCCCTCCTCCAGTTCTCTCCTCCAGTCCCCTCCTCCAGTCCCCTCCTCCAGTCCCCTCCTCCAGTCCCCTCCTCCAGTCCTCTCCTCCAGTCCTCTCCTCCAGTCCCCTCCTCCAGTCCCCTCCTCCAGTCCTCTCCTCCAGTCCCCTCCTCCAGTCCCCTCCTCCAGTCCCCTCCTCCAGTCCTCTCCTCCAGTCCCTCCTCCAGTCCCCTCCTCCAGTCCTCTCCTCCAGTCCCCTCCTCCAGTCCCCTCCTCCAGTCCCCTCCTCCAGTCCCCTCCTCCAGTCCTCTCCTCCAGTCCTCTCCTCCAGTCCTCTCTACCTCTCCCCTCCTCCAGTTCTCTCCTCCAGTCCCCTCCTCCAGTCCCCTCCTCCAGTCCTCTCCTCCAGTCCTCTCCTCCAGTCATCTCCTCCAGTCCCCTCCTCCAGTCCTCTCCTCCAGTCCCCTCCTCCAGTCCTCTCCTCCAGTCCCCTCCTCCAGTCCCCTCCTCCAGTCCTCTCCTCCAGTCCCCTCCTCCAGTCCCCTCCTCCAGTCCCCTCCTCCAGTCCTCTCCTCCAGTCCCCTCCTCCAGTCCTCTCCTCCAGTCCTCTCCTCCAGTCCTCTCCTCCATCCTCACACAAATTATCAACGAACCTACCAGGTACAACCCTAAATCCGTAAACATGGGTACCCTCATAGATATCATCCTGACTAACATACCCTCTAAATACACCTCAGCTGTCTTCAACCAGGATCTCAGCGATCACTGCCTTATTGCCTGCGTCCGTAACGGGTCCGCGGTCAAACGACCACCCCTCATCACTGTCAAACGCTCCCTAAAACACTTTAGCGAGCAGGCCTTCCTAATTGACATGGCCCAGGTATCCTGGATGGATATAGATCTCATTCCGTCAGTAGAGGATGCCTGGTTGTTCCTTAAAAGTAATTTCCTCTCAATCTTAAATAAACATGCCCCATTCAAAAAATACAGAACTAAGAACCGATATAGCCCCTGGTTCTCCTCAGACTTGACTGCCCTTGACCAGCACAAAAACATCCTGTGGCGTACTGCATTAGCATCAAATAGCCCCCGCGATATGCAACTTTTCAGGGAAGTTAGGAACCAATATACACAAGCAGTTAGGAAAGCAAAGGCAAACTTTTTCAAACAGAAATTTGCATCCTGTAGCACTAACTCCAAAAAGTTTTGGGACACTGTAAAGTCCATGGAGAATAAGAGCACTTCCTCCCAGTTGCCCACTGCACTGAGGCTAGGAAACACTATCACCACCGATAAATCTACAATAATCGAGAATTTCAACAAGCATTTTGCTACAGCTGGCCATGCTTTCCATCTGGCTACCACTACCCCGGCCACCAACTCTGCACCCTCCGTTGAAACTTGCCCATGCCCCCCCCGCTTCTCCTTCACACATATTCAGACAGCTGATGTTCTTAAAGAGCTGCAAAATCACCCCTACAAATCAGCTGGGCTAGACAATCTGGACCCTTTCTTTCTAAAACTAGCCGCCGAAATTGTCGCAAACCCTATTACTAGTCTGTTCAACCTCTCTTTCATAACGTCTGAGATCCCCAGAGATTGGAAAGCTGCCGCGGTCATCCCCCTCTTCAAAGGGGGTGACACTCTAGATCCAAACTGCTACAGACCTATATCCATCCTGCCCTGCCTTTCGAAAGTATTTGAAAGCCAAGTTAACAAACAGATCACCGACCATTTCGAATACCACCGTACCTTCTCCGCTATGCAATCCGGTTTCCGAGCTGGTCATGGGTGCACTTCAGCCACGCTCAAGGTCCTAAACGATATGCGATTGATAATAGACAGTACTGTGCAGCCGTCTTCATCGACCTGGCCAAGGCTTTCGACTCTGTCAACCACAGCATTCTTATTGGCAGACTAAATAGCCTTGGTTTCTCAAATGACTGCCTCGCCTGGTTCACCAACTACTTCTCAGATAGAGTTCAGTGTGTCAAATCGGAGGGCCTGTTGTCTGGACCTATGGCAGTCTCTATGGGGGTGCCACAGGGTTCAATTCTTGGGCCGACACTTTTCTCCGTGTATATCAATGATGTCGCTCTTGCTGCTGGTGACTCTCAGATCCACCTCTACGCAGACGACACCATTTTGTATACATCTGGCCCTTCATTGGACACTGTGTTAACAAACCTCCAAACGAGCTTCAATGCCATACAACACTCCTTCAGTAGCCTCCAACTGCTCTTAAACACTAGTAAAACTAAATGCATGCTTTTCAATCGAACGCTGCTGGCACCCGCCCACCCGACTAGAATCACCACTCTTGACGGGTCTGACCTAGAGTATGTGGACAACTACAAATACCTAGGTGTCTGGTTAGACTGTAAACTGTCCTTCCAGACTCACATAAAGAATCTCCAATCCAAAGTTAAATCTAGAATCGGCTTCCTATTTCGCAACAAAGCCTCCTTCACTCATGCTGCCAAACATGCCCTCGTAAAACTGACTATCCTACCGATCCTTGACTTCGGCGATGTCATTTACAAAATAGCCTCCAACACTCTACTCAGCAAATTGGATGTAGTCTATCACAGTGCCATCCGTTTTGTCTCCAAAGCCCCATATACTACCCACCACTGTGACCTGTACGCTCTTGTTGGCTGGTCCTCACTACATGTTCGTCGTCAAACCCACTGGCTCCAGGCCATCTATAAATCACTGCTAGGCAAATCCCCGCCTTATCTTAGCTCATTGGTCACCATAGCAGCACCCACCCGTAGTCTACGCTCCAGCAGGTATATCTCACTGGTCATCCCCAAAGCCAACACCTCCTTTGGCCGCCATTCCTTCCAGTTCTCTGCTGCCAATGATTGGAACGAACTGCAAAAATCTCTGAAGCTGGAGACTCTTATCTCCCTCACTAACTTTAAGCATCAGTTGTCAGAGCACCTTACCGATCACTGCACCTGTACACAGCCCATCTGAAATTAGCCCACCCAACTACCTCATCCCTATATTGTTATTTATTTTGCTCTTTTGCACCCCAGTATCTCTATTTGCACATAATCTCTTGCACATCTAGCATTCCAGTGTTAATACTATTGTAATTATTTTGCACTATAGCCTATTTATTGCCTTACCTCCATAACTTGCTACATTTGCACACACTGTATATATTTTTTCTGTTGTATTTTAGATTTTATGTTTTTTACCCCATATGTAACTCTGTGTTGTTTTTATCGCACTGCTTTGCTTTATCTTGGCCAGGTCGCAGTTGTAAATGAGAACTTGTTCTCAACTGGCTTCTTACCTGGTTAAATAAAGGTGAAAAAAAAAAATAATAATCCCTTTTTCTCCCATCCCTCTACCTCTCCTCTCCTCCAGTCCTCTCCTCCAGTCCCCTCCTCCAGTCCCCTCCTCCAGTCCCCTCCTCCAGTCCTCTCCTCCAGTCCTCTCCTCCAGTCCTCTCCTCCAGTCCCCTCCTCCAGTCCCCTCCTCCAGTCCTCTCCTCCAGTCCTCTCCTCCATCCCTTTATCCCCCACCCCTCTACCTCTCCTCTCCTCCAGTCCTCTCCTCCAGTCCTCTCCTCCAGTCCCCTCCTCCAGTCCCCTCCTCCAGTCCCCTCCTCCAGTCCTCTCCTCCAGTCCTCTCCTCCATCCCTTTATCCCCCACCCCTCTACCTCTCCTCTCCTCCAGTCCTCTCCTCCAGTCCTCTCCTCCAGTCCCTCCTCCAGTCCCCTCCTCCAGTCCCCTCCTCCAGTCCCCTCCTCCAGTCCTCTCCTCCAGTCCCCTCCTCCAGTCCTCTCCTCCAGTCCCCTCCTCCAGTCCTCTCCTCCAGTCCCCTCCTCCAGTCCCCTCCTCCAGTCCCCTCCTCCAGTCCTCTCCTCCAGTCCCCTCCTCCAGTCCCCTCCTCCAGCCCTCCTCCAGTCCTCTCCTCCATCCCTTTATCCCCCACCCCTCTAACTCTCCTCTCCTCCAGTCCTCTCCTCCAGTCCTCTCCTCCAGTCCCCTCCTCCAGTCCCCTCCTCCAGTCCCCTCCTCCAGTCCTCTCCTCCAGTCCCCTCCTCCAGTCCCCTCCTCCAGTCCCCTCCTCCAGTCCTCTCCTCCAGTCCTCTCCTCCATCCCTTTATCCCCCACCCCTCTACCTCTCCTCTCCTCCAGTCCTCTCCTCCAGTCCTCTCCTCCAGTCCCCTCCTCCAGTCCCCTCCTCCAGTCCTCTCCTCCAGTCCTCTCCTCCATCCCTTTATCCCCCACCCCTCTACCTCTCCTCTCCTCCAGTCCTCTCCTCCAGTCCTCTCCTCCAGTCCCCTCCTCCAGTCCCCTCCTCCAGTCCCCTCCTCCAGTCCCCTCCTCCAGTCCTCTCCTCCAGTCCCCTCCTCCAGTCCCCTCCTCCAGTCCCCTCCTCCAGTCCTCTCCTCCAGTCCCCTCCTCCAGTCCTCTCCTCCAGTCCCCTCCTCCAGTCCCCTCCTCCAGTCCCCTCCTCCAGTCCTCTCCTCCAGTCCCCTCCTCCAGTCCCCTCCTCCAGTCCCCTCCTCCAGTCCTCTCCTCCATCCCTTTATCCCCCACCCCTCTACCTCTCCTCTCCTCCAGTCCTCTCCTCCAGTCCTCTCCTCCAGTCCCCTCCTCCAGTCCCCTCCTCCAGTCCCCTCCTCCAGTCCTCTCCTCCAGTCCCCTCCTCCAGTCCTCTCCTCCAGTCCTCTCCTCCATCCCTTTATCCCCCACCCCTCTACCTCTCCTCTCCTCCAGTCCCCTCCTCCAGTCCCCTCCTCCAGTCCTCTCCTCCAGTCCTCTCCCCCAGTCCTCTCCTCCAGTCCCCTCCTCCAGTCCTCTCCTCCAGTCCTCTCCTCCAGTCCCCTCCTCCAGCCCCCTCCTCCAGTCCCCTCCTCCAGTCCTCTCCTCCAGTCCTCTCCTCCAGTCCTCTCCCCCAGTCCTCTCCTCCAGTCCCCTCCTCCAGTCCTCTCCTCCAGTCCCCTCCTCCAGTCCCCTCCTCCAGTCCCCTCCTCCAGTCCTCTCCTCCAGGCCTCTCCCCCAGTCCTCTCCTCCAGTCCCCTCCTCCAGTCCTCTCCTCCAGTCCCCTCCTCCAGTCCCCTCCTCCAGTCCCCTCCTCCAGTCCTCTCCTCCAGTCCTCTCCCCCAGTCCTCTCCTCCAGTCCCCTCCTCCAGTCCTCTCCTCCAGTCCCCTCCTCCAGTCCTCTCCTCCAGTCCTCTCCTCCATCCCTTTATCCCCCACCCCTCTACCTCTCCTCTCCTCCAGTCCCCTCCTCCAGTCCCCTCCTCCAGTCCTCTCCTCCAGTCCTCTCCCCCATCCCTCTACCTCTCCCCTGCTCCTCTCTTCCCCTCCACATCTTATATTTTCTTCCTTCATCAGTCCTTCATCTCTTCCAACTCCTTCCCTCCATCCACCTCTCCTCCCCTCCTCTCTATCTCTCTACCTCTCCTTCCCTCCATCCTCTCCTCCATCTACCTCTCCTCCCCTCCTCTCTATCTCTCTAACTCTCCTTCCCTCCATCCTCTCCTCCATCTACCTCTCCTCCCCTCCTCTCTATCTCTCTACCTCTCCTTCCTCTCCTCCTCTCCATCCCTCTATCCCTCCACCCTCTGTGTGACTGGGTCTCTCCCTGATTAACCGATGAATGTCAAATGTAAAATCAATGCGTCCGCCTGCCCACCAGGGGGGAGAGAGGCATACTGAGGAGACTGGCTGTGTGGGAATGCTGAATGCTGAATGCTGAATGCTGAATGCTGAATGCTGAATGCGTCTGCCGTTTCTCACCACACACACAACCACGAGCATAACCTGGCCACATCATCGCATCATTGTGCTTCAGTGTGTGTGTGTGTGTGTGTGTGTGTGTGTGTGTGTGTGTGTGTGTGTGTGTGTGTGTGTGTGTGTGTGTAGCTCATGGGTGTATATTGTGATTAATGGGCGAAGCACGTGCAATCTGGTGGTTCTTAATCATGCTCTTTTTATTATGACTGGGTCGCTCAGAGAATTGTCTCTAAATTGTCTCCACGAGCAGATACCGTAAAGCTCTGTGTATATGTAACTCTGTGTTGTTGTTTTTATTGCACTGCTTTGCTTTATCTTGGTCGCAGTTGTAAATGAGAACTTGTTCTCAACTGGCTTACCTGGTTAAATAAAGGGGAAAAATAGGCACACACCTGATTGGTGCCACATACCGTAAAGCTCTGTGTATAGGCACACACCTGATTGGTGCCACATACCGTAAAGCTCTGTGTATAGGCACACACCTGTTTGGTGCCACATACCGTAAAGCTCTGTGTATAGGCACACACCTGATTGGTGCCACATACCGTAAAGCTCTGTGTATAGGCACACACCTGTTTGGTGCCACATACCGTAAAGCTCTGTGTATAGGCACATACCTGTTTGTTGCCACATACCGTAAAGCTCTGTGTATAGACACACACCTGTTTGTTGCCACATACCGTAAAGCTCTGTGTATAGGCACACACCTGTTTGTTGCCACATACCGTAAAGCTCTGTGTATAGGCACACACCTGTTTGTTGGGACACACCGTAAAGCTCTGTGTATAGGCACACACCTGTTTGTTGCCACATACCGTAAAGCTCTGTGTATAGGCGCACACCTGTTTGTTGCCACATACCGTAAAGCTCTGTGTATAGGCACACACCTGTTTGTTGCCACATACCGTAAAGCTCTGTGTATAGGCACACACCTGTTTGTTGCCACATACCGTAAAGCTCTGTGTATAGGCACACACCTGTTTGTTCCCACATACCGTAAAGCTCTGTGTATAGGCACACACCTGTTTGTTGCCACATACCGTAAAGCTCTGTGTATAGGCACACACCTGTTTGTTGCCACATACCGTAAAGCTCTGTGTATAGGCACACACCTGTTTGTTGCCACATACCGTAAAGCTCTGTGTATAGGCACACACCTGTTTGTTGCCACATACCGTAAAGCTCTGTGTATAGGCACACACCTGTTTGTTGCCACATACCGTAAAGCTCTGTGTATAGGCACACACCTGTTTGTTGGGACACACCGTAAAGCTCTGTGTATAGGCACACACCTGTTTGTTGCCACATACCGTAAAGCTCTGTGTATAGGCGCACACCTGTTTGTTGCCACATACCGTAAAGCTCTGTGTATAGGCACACACCTGTTTGTTGTGACATACCGTAAAGCTCTGTGTATAGGCGGACACCTGTTTGTTGGGACACACCGTAAAGCTCTGTGTATAGGCGCACACCTGTTTGTTGCCACATACCGTAAAGCTCTGTGTATAGGCACACACCTTTTTGTTGCCACATACCGTAAAGCTCTGTGTATAGGCACACACCTTTTTGTTGCCACATACCGTAAAGCTCTGTGTATAGGCACACACCTGTATGTTGCTTTACTGTAAGTCTAAGTTATCACACAAACACATTTCAAAAGACAACTCCCATTTCCCCCTTGAGAATTGATTTGCTTCACCATGAAAGAGACTAGCGTGAGAGAGTTTTATTAATAAAATCAATAGCTTCAACTTAAGGGGTTGGGTTGTTATCTGTATTCAACCAACTGTCAACTCAAGGCTTTTCTACAGAGGAAAGTCTCTCAGGCTGAAGGATTCAGTTTCCTTAGCCTTCACTGAGTACAGTGTACTTTGACACACACACACACACGTGCACACACACACACAGACACACACACACATAGATACACACACACACACACACACACCCACACATGCACGCACCGACACACAAACAAACACACACGTCTCCAGGGAGCACAGCGAGGAAGAGGGTGACTCGGTGACGGGAAGACATAACTATCACTTCCAGGTCAGAGCACGGCAAAGTCACTGCCACCGGAATCTTCAGTATTACCCAGAGGCCATTGTGGGCCTTCTGAACGGAACCCGTGTGACGTCTGATTGTGGGAAGGTTGTGGGGTCGTTGCAGGCCCACACTGGCCTCTGGGTAATAGGCCAGCTCACTCTCTGATACTCTCATTCCTGGCTGGTTCCTGTGACATTTAGTGGTTTGATCAAAATAGCCTGAAGTCCGGGGAAGGATTTAAAATGAACATCAATAAGCCTGATATTTTCTGCCTCTTTTTAATGCCTCTTTGTTTTTAACTTCTAACCAAGCTCTTCTAAAGTCAGCATTTTGTAAAGTGAAATATCAAACTTCAGCAGAGGGCCAGCAGGTGTTTTCTTTTCATTGAATGTGTTTCACATCACAGATCTTTCTCTGTGTCTGAAAGGCCTTTGTGCTTCCAGCTTTTAGTCAGATCTGTTGGTTGGGTTCTGGCTGTGTTCTGGCAGTGCTTTGTAAGAGCTGGGAGCTGCCAGGACTTCTATTGGGAGACACCTGCCATTGACTGTCTATAATGGAACCTTACTGCCTTCCTGCAGTGACTGTAACAGAGATCTCTGACTGTCTATAATGGAACCTTACTGCCTTCCTGCGGTGACTGTAACAGAGCTCTCTGACTGTCTATAATGGAACCTTACTGCCTTCCTGCGGTGACTGTAACAGAGATCTCTGACTGTCTATAATGGAACCTTACTGCCTTCCTGCAGTGACTGTAACAGAGCTCTCTGACTGTCTATAATGGAACCTTACTGCCTTCCTGCAGTGACTGTAACAGAGCTCTCTGACTGTCTATAATGGAACCTTACTGCCTTCCTGTAGTGACTGTAACAGAGCTCTCTGACTGTCTATAATGGAACCTTACTGCCTGCCTGCACTGACTGTAACAGAGCTCTCTGACTGTCTATAATGGAACCTTACTGCCTGCCTGCACTGACTGTAACAGAGATCTCTGACTGTCTATAATGGAACCTTACTGCCTTCCTGCAGTGACTGTAACAGAGATCTCTGACTGTCTATAATGGAACCTTACTGCCTGCCTGCACTGACTGTAACAGAGCTCTCTGACTGTCTATAATGGAACCTTACTGCCTGCCTGCAGTGACTGTAACAGAGATCTCTGACTGTCTATAATGGAACCTTACTGCCTGCCTGCAGTGACTGTAACAGAGCTCTCTGACTGTCTATAATGGAACCTTACTGCCTTCCTGCAGTGACTGTAACAGAGCTCTCTGACTGTCTATAATGGAACCTTACTGCCTTCCTGCAGTGACTGTAACAGAGATCTCTGACTGTCTATAATGGAACCTTACTGCCTTCCTGCGGTGACTGTAACAGAGCTCTCTGACTGTCTATAATGGAACCTTACTGCCTTCCTGCAGTGACTGTAACAGAGATCTCTGACTCTATAATGGCACCTTACTGCCTTCCTGCAGTGACTGTAACAGAGCTCTCTGACTGTCTATAATGGAACCTTGCTGCCTTCCTGCAGTGACTGTAACAGAGATCTCTGACTGTCTATAATGGAACCTTGCTGCCTTCCTGCAGTGACTGTAACAGAGATCTCTGACTGTCTATAATGGAACCTTACTGCCTTCCTGCAGTGACTGTAACAGAGATCTCTGACTGTCTATAATGGAACCTTACTGCCTGCCTGCACTGACTGTAACATAGCTCTCTGACTGTCTATAATGGAACCTTACTGCCTTCCTGCAGTGACTGTAACATAGCTCTCTGACTGTCTATAATGGAACCTTACTGCCTTCCTGCAGTGACTGTAACAGAGCTCTCTGACTGTCTATAATGGAACCTTGCTGCCTTCCTGCAGTGACTGTAACAGAGATCTCTGACTGTCTATAATGGAACCTTACTGCCTTCCTGCAGTGACTGTAACATAGCTCTCTGACTGTCTATAATGGAACCTTACTGCCTTCCTGCAGTGACTGTAACAGAGATCTCTGACTGTATATAATGGAACCTTACTGCCTGCCTGCAGTGACTGTAACAGAGATCTCTGACTGTCTATAATGGAACCTTACTGCCTGCCTGCAGTGACTGTAACAGAGATCTCTGACTCTATAATGGCACCTTACTGCCTTCCTGCAGTGACTGTAACAGAGCTCTCTGACTGTCTATAATGGAACCTTACTGCCTTCCTGCAGTGACTGTAACAGAGCTCTCTGACTGTCTATAATGGAACCTTACTGCCTTCCTGCAGTGACTGTAACAGAGCTCTCTGACTGTCTATAATGGAACCTTACTGCCTTCCTGCAGTGACTGTAACAGAGCTCTCTGACTGTCTATAATGGAACCTTGCTGCCTTCCTGCAGTGACTGTAACAGAGATCTCTGACTGTCTATAATGGAACCTTACTGCCTTCCTGCGGTGACTGTAACAGAGCTCTCTGACTGTCTATAATGGAACCTTACTGCCTGCCTGCAGTGACTGTAACAGAGCTCTCTGACTGTCTATAATGGAACCTTACTGCCTGCCTGCGGTGACTGTAACAGAGCTCTCTGACTGTCTATAATGGAACCTTACTGCCTGCCTGCGGTGACTGTAACAGAGCTCTCTGACTGTCTATAATGGAACCTTACTGCCTTCCTGCGGTGACTGTAACAGAGCTCTCTGACTGTCTATAATGGAACCTTACTTCCTTCCTGCGGTGACTGTAACAGAGCTCTCTGACTGTCTATAATGGAACCTTACTGCCTTCCTGCGGTGACTGTAACAGAGCTCTCTGACTGTCTATAATGGAACCTTACTGCCTTCCTGCAGTGACTGTAACAGAGATCTCTGACTGTCTATAATGGAACCTTACTGCCTTCCTGCAGTGACTGTAACAGAGATCTCTGACTGTCTATAATGGAACCTTACTGCCTTCCTGCGGTGACTGTAACAGAGCTCTCTGACTGTCTATAATGGAATCTTACTGCCTTCCTGCGGTGACTGTAACAGAGATCTCTGACTGTCTATAATGGAACCTTACTGCCTTCCTGCAGTGACTGTAACAGAGATCTCTGACTGTCTATAATGGAACCTTACTGCCTGCCTGCAGTGACTGTAACAGAGCTCTCTGACTGTCTATAATGGAACCTTACTGCCTTCCTGTAGTGACTGTAACAGAGATCTCTGACTGTCTATAATGGAACCTTACTGCCTTCCTGCAGTGACTGTAACAGAGATCTCTGACTGTCTATAATGGAACCTTACTGCCTGCCTGCAGTGACTGTAACAGAGCTCTCTGA
>NC_059195.1:20166930-20186930 GCF_020615455.1 Coregonus clupeaformis
TGTTCCTGCTCCACGCACCAAACCTACGGTGTGCGTCGACAGCCCTGCCCGGCCTGTTCCTGCTCCACGCACCAAGCCTACGGTGTGCGTCGACAGCCCTGCCCGGCCTGTTCCTGCTCCACGCACCAAGTCTACGGTGTGCGTCGACAGCCCTGCCCGGCCTGTTCCTGCTCCACGCACCAAGTCTACGGGGTGCGTCGCCAGCCCAGCCCGGCCTGTTCCTGCTCCACGTACCAAGTCTACGGTGTGCGTCGCCAGCCCTGCCCGGCCTGTTCCTGCTCCACGCACCAAGTCTACGGTGTGCGTCGCCAGCCCTGCCCGGCCTGTTCCTGCTCCACGCACCAAGTCTACGGTGTGCGTCGCCAGCCCAGCCCGGCCTGTCCCTGCTCCACGCACCAAGCCTACGGGGTGCGTCGCCAGCCCTGTCCGGCCTGTCCCTGCTCCACGCACCAGGTCTACGGTGTGCGTCGTCAGCCCAGCCCGGCCTGTTCCTGCCACTCGCACCAAGCCAGGGGTGCGAGTCGTCAGCCTGGTTCAGCCCGTTCCTGCTACTCGCACCAAGCCCGGGGTGCGAGTCGTCAGCCTGGTAAGACCGGTCAGCTGCTCCACAACGGAGCGTAAGCAATCCGCTCCGTCATTGTCCAGTCCAGATCCAGCCAGCGGGGTCAGACCGGACCAGGGGCGCTATGGGGGGTTGTTTGGAGGGTGGTGGGCAAGGCCGGGGCCAGAACCGCCGCCGAGGAGGTATGCCCGCCCAGCCCTCCCTTGTTTAGCCCTTATTGAGGCGCGGTCGCAGTCCGCGCCTTTAGGGGGGGGTACTGTCACGCTCTGGCTCCGGGACTCTGTATGTTGAGCCAGGGTGTGTTCGTTTCTTTGTGTTCTGTTTCTTGGTTGGGTTGTTCTAGGTTGTTGTGTTTCTTTGTTTGAGTGACTCCCGGTCGGAGGTAACGAGTGTCGGCTGTTGGCTCGTTGTCTCTGATTGGGAGCCATATTTAAACTGTCTGTTTTCACCTTGTGTTTGTGGGTTTTTGTTCCTAGTCAGTCATTGTCACTGTGGACTTCACGAATCGTTATTTGTTTTGTTGTTTCGTGTTTCGCTTTAATTAAATAAAGCATCATGTTCGTGCAACACGCTGCGCTTTGGTCCGCTTCCTGTAAAGACGATCGTGACAGAGGCCTACAAACCTGACTCAGTTACATCAGCTCTGTCAGGAGGAATGGGCCAAAGTTCACCCAACTTATTGTGGGAAGCCTGTGGAAGGCTACCCAAAACGTTTGACCCAAGTTAAACAATTTAAAGGCATTACTACCAAATACTAATTGAGTGTATGTAAACTTCTGACCCACTGGGAATGTGATGAAAGAAATAAAAGCTGAAATAAATAATTCTCTCTACTATTACTCTGACATTTCACATTCTTAAAATAAAGTGGTGATCCTAACTGACCTAAGACAGGGAATTAGAGATGGAGAGATGGAGGGATGGAGGGATGGAGAGATGGAGGGATGGAGGGATGGAGAGATGGAGGGATAAAGGGATGGATGGAGGGATGGAGGGATGGAGAGATGGAGGGATGGAGAGACGGAGAGATGGAGAGATGGAGAGATGGAGGGATGGAGGGATAGAGAGATGGAAGGATGGAGAGATGGAAGGATGGAGAGATGGAGGGATGGAGAGATGGAAGGATGGAGGGATGGAGAGATGGAGGGATGGAAGGATGGAGGGATGGAAGGATGACATGAGGAGTATAATAATAGGAAGGAGAGGTCAGAGAGACAAAGCATGCATCCCAAATGGCACCCTATTCCCTATATAGTGCAATACTTTTGACCGGGGACCATACGGCTCTGGTCTAAAGTAGTGCACTATATAGGACATAGGGTACCATTCAGGACGCATTCTAGAAGACAGAGATGGAGCGAGAACAGTCAAAATAATCATGGACATCTTTTTGCAATTCTCAGATGTGCCCCAACTTTAGATGTTATTTTGACAAGGCAGAGAGGAGAGAAATGCAGACTCATATCTCCATAGAAAACACTATTGATCGTAGTTTTGAAATGGCACTCATGATTTTTACAGCTGTCATAGGCATCTCTCACTCAATCTTAAGTTCAGAAGAAATGTGTAGAAATGCAGGCAATTTTAGACTAGAACAATTTCCAACATCTATAACAGAGACCCTCAAAATAATGTGATGTTCAACTTACGTATATGGGAACTATCTGTGCTCTACCACTCAGAGAGATATTTGTCCCTATGACCTTTTATTCTACACCTTACCTTGAACTCTGCTGATGTTTAAAACGAGGTCAAGGTAATGTCACAAGGAGATCCTCTACAGCTTACCTTGAACTCTGCTGATGTTTTAAACAAGGTCAAGGTAACGTCACAATGAATGGAGACAAGTCAGATCTTATGAACAATCTGAGAACTATCTGTGATCTGTTAGTCATGTCTAGACTCGGATAAACCAGAACTATCTGTGATCTGTTACTCATGTCTAGACTCTGATAAACCAGAACTATCTGTGATATGTTACTCATGTCTAGACTCTGATACACCAGAACTATCTGTGATCTGCTAATCATGTCTAGACGCTGATAAACCAGAACTATCTGTGATATATCTCGGCAAGACGGAGCTGCTCTTCCTCCCGGGGAAGGACTGCCCACTCCATGATCTCGCCATCACGGTTGACAACTCCATTGTGTCCTCCTCCCAGAGTGCAAAGAACCTTGGCGTGACCCTGGACAACACCCTGTCATTCTCCGCAAACATCAAAGCGGTGACCCGATCCTGCAGGTTCATGCTCTACAACATTCGCAGAGTACGACCCTACCTTACACAGAAAGCGGCACAGGTCCTAATCCAGGCACTTGTCATCTCCCGTCTGGATTACTGCAACTCGCTGTTGGCTGGGCTC
Organism: Coregonus clupeaformis; assembly: GCF_020615455.1. Lineage (NCBI taxonomy): Eukaryota > Metazoa > Chordata > Actinopteri > Salmoniformes > Salmonidae > Coregonus > Coregonus clupeaformis. The sequence goes on from NC_059195.1 coordinate 20,169,858, forward strand.
CCTGCCTGTGCCATTAAACCCCTACAACTTATCCAGAACGCTGCAGCCCGTCTGGTGTTCGACCTTCCCAAGTTCTCTCACGTCACCCCGCTCCTCCGCACACTCCACTGGCTTCCAGTTGAGGCTTGCATCTACTACAAGACCATGGTGCTTGCCTACGGAGCTGTGAGGGGAACGGCACCTCCTTACCTTCAGGCTCTGATCAGACCCTACACCCAAACGAGGGCACTACGTTCGTCCACCTCTGGCCTGCTAGCTCCCCTACCTCTACGGAAGCACAGTTCCCGCTCAGCCCAGTTAAAGCTATTCGCTGCTCTGGCACCCCAATGGTGGAACAAGCTCCCCCACGACGCCAGGACAGCGGAGTCACTGACCACCTTCCGGAGACACTTGAAACCCTACCTCTTTAAGGAATACCTGGAATAGTATAAAGTAATCCTTCTTCCCCCACCCCCCATAAAAAAAATAAAAGAAAGAAAAATAAGTGGTTGTCCCACTGGCTGTCATAAGTTGAATGCACCAATTTGTAAGTCGCTCTGGATAAGAGCATCTGCTAAATGATGTATATGTAAATGTAAATATATTACTCATGTCTAGACTCTGATACACCAGAACTATCTGTGATCTGTTACTCATGTCTAGACTATAATACACCAGAACTATCTGTGATCTGTTACTCATGTCTAGACTATAATACATCAGAACTATCTGTGATCTGTTACTCATGTCTAGACTATAATACACCAGAACTATCTGTGATCTGTTACTCATGTCTAGACTATAATACATCAGAACTATCTGTGATCTGTTACTCATGTCTAGACTATAATACACCAGAACTATCTGTGATCTGTTACTCATGTCTAGACTATAATACACCAGAACTATCTGTGATCTGTTACTCATGTCTAGACTATAATACACCAGAACTATCTGTGATCTGTTACTCATGTCTAGACTATAATACACCAGAACTATCTGTGATCTGTTACTCATGTCTAGACTATAATACACCATAACTATCTGTGATCTGTTACTCATGTCTAGACTATAATACACCAGAACTATCTGTGATCTGTTACTCATGTCTAGACTATAATACCCCAGAACTATCTGTGATCTGTTACTTATGTCTAGACTCTGATACACCAGAACTATCTGTGATCTGTTACTCATGTCTAGTCAGTGATACAACATCTCACCTGTCAGCAGGTCCACCTGGCCTGATAGTCGTTATGACAACGGGGCGGGATTTGTTCCTGTCCTCGTGGGCTCCTCCTAAACAAACCAACAATCAGTTATCACACAAACAGGTTGGTATGGTAACCAAGGATAACAGGTTGGTATGGTAACCAAGGATAACAGGTTGGTATGGTAACCAAGGATACATAGCACTCCCTGCTAATCTAATTGAGTTGTGCTATAAGAATTAACTGAAGAACCAAGGTAATATTACATTATCACAAAGGAAATATAGTTGAAATAAAACAGCATAGCCACACTGGAAAAACAGTAGCAATATCATCACTTTCACTGCAGGAAGGAGTTATTGATTTCCAACAGAACGGGGAATTGGATAAAGTAATTTTAGCCCATTAGTAATTCTAAAGCAGAGCATGAACCACAGTTTGAACACTACAGAATCCATTCATGTTCCTCTCTTCAAGGAGCCTCGCTGAGATAAAGATTATCATTAAAAACACACTTGTTTAATTGATGAAGGAGAGTAACGGGCTGTGCCAACATCTCTGTATCGGCGACCTTCAAGTTAACCTTCTTCTTTCTCTTCAAAGGGACCTATATGCCGAGGAACACTCACTAAGGGTGCATCCCAAAATGGCACCCTTTGCTACACACCACACTACTTTTGACCAAAGCCCTATGGACCCTAGTCAAACAGTAGTAGTATAGGGAATAGGGTGCCATTTGGGTCGCACCCTAAAATGTTGTTCCTATTCATTTTACTGAAGCTTAATACAGTCAAAAAGATGGTTATATTCTGTTCTCATTTATCATCTCACTACTGTATTATCATATTCAGATCACTTTCCTTTCCTCCGTACCCCAGTCAAGCAGCTTCACACACACACGCACGCACGCACGCACGCACACACACACACACACACACACACACACACACACACACACACACACACACACACACACACACACACACACACACACACACACACACACACACACACACACACACACACACACACACACACACACACACACTCTGACACACACACACGTACAGACACACACACACACACACACACACACACTCCGACACACACACACACACACAGGCACACACCCAAGCACGCACACACACACGCACGCACACACACACACACACACACACACACACACACTCCGACCCACACACACACACAGGCACGCGCCCACGCACGACACACACACACACACACACACACACACACACACACACACACACACACACACACACACACTACGACACACACACACGTACAGACACACACACACACACACACACACACTGTTATGCAGCTTCGAGGGCGAACGGATGCCTCAACGAGAAATGAATCATAATTCCATGTAAAAACAGCCAATAGACAGTCAGCTTGGTTGCATTATGCATGAGACACCATACAGAAGGTGAAGCAGGCATACCTCGGATGACAAAGGAAAATGGATTGCACACACACACACACACACACACACACACACACACACACACACACACACACACACACACACACACAGACACAGACACAGACACACACAGACACACACACACACACACACACACACACACACACACAGACACACACACACACACACACACACACACACACACAGACACACACACACACAGACACAGACACAGACACACACAGACACACACACACACACACACACACAGACACACACACACACAGACACACACACACACACACACACACACACGCACACAGACACAGACACACACGTACCTCGGATGACAAAGCCGAACGTATTGCCTTCTTTGTGCAGAGTCACCTCAACATTTTTGAACATCACCCCAGAGCCTTGAACAGCTGAGGAGAGAAGCAAACACACACACACACACACACACACACACTGGATTAGCATATAATTTCCTTCATACATCTTTATACAGCCTGTCTGAATTAAAAGCTCTGTATCAGATCTGGAAGAGGTGATGTAACTTGAAAGGAAAATCCACAGAGTTGAGATGTGTTTGGTAAGGTGGCTTTGAACTCCAATTTCCTCAAGTATAAATCCATGGGAAATGGAGTAACTTAATTCTAAACTAATCCTAATGTATCTATTGAACCTATCAAATCAACAGATTAACACTAGTAATGTGTCACTGACTACAAAGGACTGTATCATTTATAACAACGCATTAATAAAACACTAGTTCTAGAACTCACAGACGGGTGGAAGCTCGTATTCCACCTCTAGAACCACACGTTCGCCAACGTTCTTCAGCAGGCTGATGATCTCATCGTGACGGAACTTGGTCAGGTTGATCCCGTTTACAGACTTGATATAGTCACCCACATTGAGCTGGTCACTCCTACAGAGAGAGAGAGAGAGAGAGAGAGAGAGAGAGAGAGAGAGATGAACTTGGAGAAGAGTCCCCTAAGTAAACTTGTCCTGGGCCTCTGTTCACAAACACAAACAGACCCCACACAGCCCCAGGACAACAACAACAACAACAACAACAACAACAACAACAACAACACAATTAGACCCAACCAAATCATGAGAAAACAAAAAGAGAATTACTTGACACATTGGAAAGAACAAACAAAAAAACAGAGCAAACTAGAATGCTATTTGGCCCTAAACAGAGAGTACACAGTGGCAGAATACCTGACCACTGTGACTGACCCAAACTTAAGGAAAGCTTTGACTATGTACAGACTCAGTGAGCATAGCCTTGCTATTGAGAAAGGCCGCCGTAGGCAGACCTGGCTCTCAAGAGAAGACAGGCTATGTGCACACTGCCCACAAAATGAGGTGGAAACTGAGCTGCACTTCCTAACCTCCTGCCAAATGTATGACCATATTAGAGACACATATTTCCCTCAGATTACAGCGATCCACAAAGAATTCGAAAACAAACCCAATTTTGATAAACTCCCTTATCTACTGGGTGAAAAACCACAGTGTGCCATCACAGCTGCAAGATTTGTGACCTGTTGCCACAAGAAAAGGGCAACCAGTGAAGAACAAACACCATTGTAAATACAACCCATATTTATGTTTATTTATTTTCCCATTTGTACTTTAACTATTTGCAAATTGTTACAACACTGTATATATACATAATATGACATTTGAAATGTCTTTATTCTTTTGAAACTTCTGAGTGTACTGTTTACTGTTAATATTTATTGTTTATTTCACTTTTGTTTACTATCTACTTCCCTTGCTTTGGCAATGTTACCACACGTTTCCCATGCCAATAAAGCCCTTAAATTGAAATTGAAATTGAAATTGAGAGAGAGAGTAATGACTTAAATGTAAATGTATATAGACATAATATGACATTTGAAACGTCTTTATTCTTTTGGAACTTCTGAGTGTAATGTTTACTGTTAATATTTATTGTCTCCCGAGTGGCGCAGTGGTCTAAGGCTAAAGCTGTGCCACTAGAGATCCTGGTTCGAATCCAGGCTCTGTCGTAGCTGGCCGCGACCGGGAGACCCATGGGGCGGCGCACAATTGGCCCAGCGTCGTCCAGGCTAGGGGAGGGAATGGCCGGCAGGGATGTAGCTCAGTTGGTAGAGCATGGTGTTTGCAATGCCAGTGTTGTGGGTTTGATTCCCGCGGGGGGCCAGTATGTAAAAATAATGTATGCACTCCCCTTGGTCGCTCTGGATAAGAGCGTCTGCTAAAAGACGTAAATGTTAATATTTATTGTATATTTCACTTTTGTTTATTATCTACTTCACTTGCTTTGGCAATGTTAACATATGTTTCCCATGCCAATAAAGCCCTTGAATTGAAATTGAATTGAAAGAGAGAGAGAGAGAGAGGGGGGATGGTGTGATAGAGGAGGGGGAAGACAAAGAGAGAGAGGGAGAGAGAGGGAGAGGATGGGGTGAGAGGAGGAGAACAGTAGAACGGGATAAAGGGATGGGATTGATAAAACCAGAACAGAAGCGAAACATAAAAAGAGAAACATAAAGCAAGAGAACGGATCAAATGAATTCAAGAGGTAGAAGCAACCAGTGAAGGAGAGAAACAGGAAATGAAAAATGAGCAAGGAGAGGGAGAGGGAGGAGAGAGGAGAGAGAGACAGTGAGGAGAGAAGAGAGAGAGACAGTGAGGAGAGAGGAGAGCGAGACAGTGAGGAGAGAGGAGAGAGAGACAGTGAGGAGAGAGGAGAGAGAGACAGTGAGGAGAGAGGAGAGAGAGACAGTGAGGAGAGAGGAGAGAGAGAGAGTGAGGAGAGAGTGAGGAGAGAGGAGAGATTGAGGAGGGAGGAGAGAGAGACAGTGAGGAGAGATGAGAGAGAGACAGTGAGGAGAGAGGAGAGAGAGAGTGAGGAGAGGGGAGAGAGAGTGAGGAGAGAGGAGAGAGAGACAGTGAGGAGAGAGGAGAGAGAGTGAAGATAGAGAGACAGTGAGGAGAGAGGAGAAAGAGTGAGGAGAGAGGAGAGAGAGAGTGAGGAGAGAGAGACAGTGAGGAGAGAGGAGAGAGAGAGTGAGGAGACAGGAGCGATAGAGTGAGGAGAGAGGAGAGAGAGAGAGTGAAGATAGAGAGACAGTGAGGAGAGATGAGAGAGAGAGTGAGGAGAGAGGAAAGAGAGACAATGAGGAGAGAGGAGAGAGAGACAGTGAGGAGAGAGGAGCGAGAGAGAGTGAGGAGAGAGGAGAGAGAGAGAGTGAGGAGAGAGAGACAGTGAGGAGAGAGGAGAGAGAGAGTGAGGAGAGAGGAGAGAGAGACAGTGAGGAGATAGGAGAAGAGACAGTGAGGACAGAGGAGAGAGAGAGGGTGAGGAGAGAATAGAGAGAGAGTGAGGAGAGAGAGACAATGAGGAGAGAGGAGAGAGAGAGTGAGGAGAGAGGAGAGAGAGACAGTGAGGAGAGAGGAGAGAGAGAGTGAGGAGAGAGGAGAGAGAGACAGTGAGGAGAGAGGAGAAAGAGTGAGGAGACAGGAGCGAGAGAGTGAGGAGAGAGAGACAGTGAGGAGAGAGGAGAGAGAGAGTGAGGAGACAGGAGCGATAGAGTGAGGAGAGAGGAGAGAGAGAGAGTGAAGATAGAGAGACAGTGAGGAGAGATGAGAGAGAGTGAGGAGAGAGACAGTGAGGAGAGAGGAGAGAGAGAGAGTGAGGAGAGAGGAGAGAGAGAGTGAGGAGAGAGAGACAGTGAGGAGAGAGGAGAGAGAGAGTGAGGAGAGAGGAGAGAGAGACAGTGAGGAGATAGGAGAAGAGACAGTGAGGACAGAGGAGAGAGAGAGAGTGAGGAGAGAGAGACAGTGAGGAGAGAGAGAGAGAGAGAAGAGAGAGACAGTGAGAAGAAAGAGACAGTGAGGAGAGAGGACAGACAGTGAGGAGAGAGGAGAGAGACAGTGAGGAGAGAGAGACATTGAGGAGAGAGAGACAGAGAGGATTACAGCCTCTCTCTCTCTCTCTCTCTCTGGTAGAATAGATTACTGCTTCTCTCTCTCTCTGGTAGAATAGATTACTGCCTCTCTCTCTCTCTTTCTCTGGTAGAATAGATTACTGCCTCTCTCGCTCTCTCTCTGGTAGAATTAATTACTGACTCTCTCAATTCAATTCAATTCAATTTGAATTTAAGGGCTTTATTGGCATGGGAAACGTATGTTAACATTGCCAAAGCAAGTGAAGTAGATATTAAACAAAAGTGAAATAAACAATATATATTAACAGTAAACATTACACTCAGAAGTTCCAAAAGAATAAAGACATTTCAAATGTCATATTATGTCTATATACAGTGTTGTAATGATGTGCAAATAGTTAAAGTACAAATGGGAAAATAAATAAACAATGGTGTTTGTTCTTCACTGGTTGCCCTTTTCTTGTGGCAAGAGGTCACACATCTTGCTGCTGTGATGGCACACTGTGGTATTTCACCCAGTAGATAAGGGTTTATAAAAATTGGGTTTGTTTTTCGAATTCGTTGTGAATCTCTGTAATCTGAGGGAAATGTGTCTCTAATATGGTCATACATTTGGCAGGAGGTTAGGAAGTACAGCTCAGTTTCCACCTCATTTTGTGGGCAGTGTGCACATAGCCTGTCTTCTCTTGAGAGCCAGGTCTGCCTACGGCAGCCTTTCTCAATAGCAAGGCTATGCTCACTGAGTCTGTACACAGTCAAAGCTTTCCTTAAGTTTGGGTCAGTCACAGTGGCCAGGTATTCTGCCACTGTGTACTCTCTGTTTAGAGCCAAATAGCGTTCTAGTTTAATCAGTTTTTTTGTTAATTCTTTCCAATGTGTCAAGTAATTATGTTTTTTTTTCTCTCTTGATTTGGTTGGGTCTAATTGTGTTGCTGTCCTGGGGCTCTGTGGGGTCTGTTTGTGTTTGTGAACAGAGCCCCAGGACCAGCTTACATAGGGGACTCTTCTCCAGGTTCATCTCTCTGTAGGTGATGGCTTTGTTATGGAAGGTTTGGGAATCGCTTCCTTTTAGGTGGTTATAGAATTTAACGGCTCTTTTCTGGATTTTGATCATTAGCAGAATAGATTACTGCCTCTCTCTCTCTCTCTCTGGCAGAATTAATTACTGACTCTCTCTCTGGCAGAATTAATTACTGACTCTCTCTCTCTCTGGTAGAATATATTACTGACTCTCTCTCTGGTAGAATATATTACTGCCTCTCTCTCTCTGGTAGAATAGATTACTTACTCTCTCTCTCTGGTAGAATTAATTACTGACTCTCTCTCTCTCTGGTAGAATAGATTACTGCCTCTCTCTCTCTCTCTCTGGTAGAATATATTACTGCCTCTCTCTCTCTCTGGTAGAATATATTACTGCCTCTCTCTCTCTCTGGTAGAATAGATTACTGACTCTCTCTCTCTGGTAGAATAGATTACTGCCTCTCTCTCTCTCTCTGGTAGAATAGATTACTGCCTCTCTCTCTCTCTGGTAGAATAGATTACTTCCTCTCTCTCAATTTCAATTTCAATTTAAGGGCTTTATTGGCATGGGAAACATATGTTAACATTGCCAAAGCAAGTAAAATAGATAATAAACAAAAATGAAATAAACAATAAAAAATGTATCAGTAAACATTACACCAACAAAAGTTCCAAAAGAATAAATGTCATATTATGTGCAAATAGTTCAAGTACAAAAGGGAAAATAAAAAAACATAAATATGGGTTGTATTTACAATGGTGTTTGTTCTTCACTGGTTGCCCTTTTCTTGTGGCAACAGGTCACAAATCTTGCAGCTGTGATGGCACACTGTGGTATTTCACCCAGTAGATAAGGGAGTTTATCAAAATTGGGTTTGTTTTCTAATTCTTTGTGGGTCTGTGTAATCTGAGGGAAATATGTGTCTCTAATATGGTCATACATTTGGCAGGAGGTTAGGAAGTGCAGCTCAGTTTCCACCTCATTTTGTGGGCAGTGTGCACATAGCCTGTCTTCTCTTGAGAGCCAGGTCTGCCTACGGCGGCCTTTCTCAATAGCAAGGCTATGCTCACTGAGTCTGTACATAGTCAAAGCTTTCCTTAAGTTTGGGTCAGTCACAGTGGTCAGGTATTCTGCCACTGTGTACTCCCTGTTTAGGGCCAAATAGCATTCTAGTTTGCTCAGTTTTTTTGTTAATTCTTTCCAATGTGTCAAGTAATTATATTTTTGTTTTCTCATGATTTGGTTGGGTCTAATTGTGTTGCTGTCCTGGGGCTCTGTGGGGTCTGTTTGTGTTTGTGAACAGAGCCCCAGTGTCACGCCCTGGCTCTGGGGACTATGTTATGTTGAGCCAGGGTGTGTAAGTCTATGTTGGCCTGAGTGACTCCCAATCAGAGGCAACGAGTGTCAGCTGGTTGTCTCTGATTGGGAGCCATATTTAACTGTCTGGCTGTTCACTTTGTGTTGTGGTTTCTTGTTCCGTTAAGGTTTGTTGATGTAACCAAGGACGTCACGTTTCGTTGTTTTGATCATTCGTATAATAAATATGTTTGCTTTCAACGCTGCGCCTTGGTCCTCCTCTCTCGTAGACGATCGTGACAGAAGAAACCACCATAACAGGACCAAGCAGCGTGAAGAAAAGAGAGGATGGACTTGGGAGCAGTGGAGTAGGAGTCTCGACTGGGCCAAGCCAAGAGAAGAGGAGAGAGGTTGGACTTTGGAGCAGTGGGGTGAGAGTCTGGCGAGAACGATGGAGGCCTGGCCCACGGGGGAGGAGAGACCCCCAGAATTTTTTTTTGGGGGGCTCACGACGTCGGGGCAGCAGGAGGCCGCGATAGAGCGGTCCAGCGGGTTGGCAGAAGAGGCCGCCAGGTTACGGGAGTCACTGGTCACCAGGGGGAGGGAGGTTGTAGAGGCACGGCGAGAGGTACTGGCGTGTGTTGCCAGTCCGGTCCGGCCTGTTCCTGATCCCCACGTAGGGCCAGTGGTGTGTGTTCCCAGTACGGTCCGGCCTGTTCCTGCCACTCCCACCAAGTCTGTGGTGCGCGTCGCCAGCCCAGTCCGGCCCATCCAAGCTCCCCGCACCAAGTCTGTGGTGCGCGTCACCAGCCCAGTCCGGCCCATTCCTGCTCCCCGCACCAAGTCTGTGGTGCGTTTCGTCAGCCCTGTCCGGCCCGGTCCTGCTCTCCGCACCAAGTCTGTGGTGCGCGTCGCCAGCCCAGTCCGGCCCATTCCTGCTCCCCGCACCAAGTCTGTGGTGCGTTTCGTCAGCCCTGTCCGGCCCGGTCCTGCTCTCCGCACCAAGTCTGTGGTGCGCGTCGCCAGCCCAGTCCGGCCCATTCCTGCTCCCCGCACCAAGTCTGTGGTGCGGTTCGTCAGCCCTGTCCGGCCCGTTCCTGCTCTCCGCACCAAGTCTGTGGTGCGCGTCGTCAGCCCGGTCCGGCTCATTCCTGCTCCCCGCACCAAGTCAGGGGTGCGCTTCGTCAGCCCGGTCCGGCCCATTCCTGCTCCCCGCGCCAAGGCAGTGGTGCGCTTCGTCAGCCCGGTCCGGCCCATTCCTTTACCCCGCACCAAGGCAGTGGTGCGCTTCGTCAGCCCGGCTCGGCCCGTTCCTGCTCCCCGCACCAAGTCAGTGGTGTGCTTCGTCAGCCCAGTCCGGCCTGTCCCTGCTCCACGCACCAAGCCTACGGTGTGCGTCGTCAGCCTGGTAAGGCCCGTTCCTCCTCCACGCACCAAGCCAGGGGTGCGCGTCGTCAGTCCAGCACAACCCGTGCCTGGGTCATGTCCGGAGCCGGATCCGCCGCCGAGGCGGAGAGCCCACCCGGTCCCTCCCCTGTTGTGGTTGTTTGGCGCGGTCGGAGTCCGCGCCTTTGGGGGGGGGTACTGTCACGCCCTGGCTCTGGGGACTATGTTATGTTGAGCCAGGGTGTGTAAGTCTATGTTGGCCTGAGTGACTCCCAATCAGAGGCAACGAGTGTCAGCTGGTTGTCTCTGATTGGGAGCCATATTTAACTGTCTGGCTGTTCACTTTGTGTTGTGGTTTCTTGTTCCGTTAAGGTTTGTTGATGTAACCAAGGACGTCACGTTTCGTTGTTTTGATCATTCGTATAATAAATATGTTTGCTTTCAACGCTGCGCCTTGGTCCTCCTCTCTCGTAGACGATCGTGACACCCAGGACCAGCTTACTTAGGGGACTCTTCTCCAAGTTCATCTCTCTGTAGGTGATGGCTTTGTTATGGAAGGTTTGGGAATCGCTTCCTTTTAGGTGGTTGTAGAATTTAACGGCTCTTTTCTGGATTTTGATAATTAGCGGGTATCGGCCTAATTCTGCTCTGCATGCATTATTTGGTGTTTTACGTTGTATACAGAGGATATTTTTGCAGAATTCTGCATGCAGAGCCTCAATTTGGTGATTGTCCCATTTTGTGAATTCTTGGTTGGTGAGCGGACCCCAGACCTCACAACCATAAAGGGCAATGGGTTCTATAACTGATTCAATTATGTTTTGCCAGATCCTAATTGTTTTGTTGAATGTTATGTTCCTTTTGATGGCATAGAAGGCCCTTCTTGCCTTGTCTCTCAGATTGTTCACAGCTTTGTGGAAGTTACCTGTGGCGTTAATGTTTATGCCGAGGTATGTATCGTTTTTTGTGTGCTCTAAAGCAACGGTGTCTAGATGGAGTTTGTATTCGTGGTCCTGGCAACTGGACCTTTCTTGGAACGCCATTATTTTTGTCTTACTGAGATCTCTCTCTCTCTCTCTCTCATTCATTTTTTCATTCATTTACTCACTCCTCTCTCTCTCTCCCTCTTCATACCCAGTCCCTCCCCCCTGTACAACTCCCAGCTACATTTATTCATATAGTCATTCACTACCCTTCTCTCTGATGTACACAGACACAGGGTGGTGAGGCAGCTGTGTAGCTGTGGGTGTGGCACGGTGGAAGTCATACATGTGTGAGTTTTTGTGTGTCCGTGTGTCGCGTATGTGTGTGTGTGTGTACTTGTGTGCATGTGTGTGTGCATCCAGTGTGACCGCGTTTATGTGTGTGTGTGTGTGAGTGCGCTCTGCGTGATGCGTGCTGTACGTGTGTGTTACCTAGCAGCGATGCCAGCCTGGCGCAGGTTGGACACCCGGGGCTTTCCATCCTTGTCCACGCCCCCGGAGACAGTGAGACCGAGAGTGGTTCCCTCTTTCTTCATCAACTCCACAACACTGGATCCCTTAAACTCATCTGCAGGGAGGGAGGGAGGGAGGGAGGGAGGGACGGAGGGAGGGAGGGAGGGAGGGAGGGAGGAGGAAGAGAGACAGGAGATGAGAGAGGTGCGGAGACAGAACAGGCCCCCACATGACGCAGAACACAACATCCTTCCTTCCGTCCTCTCCTCATCCGCTGGAAAGGAAAATACTTCCATCAAACTATTCTTATCACCTTATCAGGAAGGAAGCAGCGGCAAGATGAGAGGTTGAGTGGTTTCTCTCTCTCCCTCCCTCTCTCTCCATCTCTCGCACCCTCTTTCTCTCTCTCTCTCTCTCTCTCTCTCTCTCTCTCTCTCTCTCTCTCTCCCACCCTCTCCCTCGCTCTCTGTGTTCATCTCTCTGTAGCTCTCTCTATCCCTGTCTCTCTCTCTCCTGCCCTCTCTACTGGAGTCATGTGACGGCCTCTTGAGTATCTCCTTTAGTCCTTTATTGAAGCATCCTTGAGGGCTTACCAAGCTTTTTACACACACTCCCTTCCTCTGTCTCTCCTTCCTCTCCCTTCCTTCCTCTGTCTCTGTCTCAATCTCCATCTATTTCTTGACCCCTCTCTATCTCTACCTCTCTCTCTGTCTCTCTCTCTCTCCTTTCCTCCCTCCTTCCCACTGCATCCTCTCTTCACCATCTTTGTATCAACGTGTGACCATCGATACCACTAAGAGTTGTCATCAAAGAGGTGTAAAAAGCAGCTCATCAGTTCATCACAACATGTTTTACACACCTGCATTAGAACGTGTGCAAGCACACACACACACACACACACACACACACACACACACACACACACACACAGCAATACGGCTTCTCTCAGTCTCTCATCCACACCTGAACTGCAGCCTCTCTCCACCGAGGAACAGAGGAGAGTGTGAAATCTGTCTCTCTCTCTGTCTCTCTCTACTTATCTCTCTCTCTCTCTCATCTCTCTATCTCTCTCTCTCCCCCCTTCTATGTCTCTCTCTCTCTCTCTCTCTCTCTCTCTCTCTCTCTCTCTCATCTCTGTCTCTCTCTCTCACTACATCTCTCTCTCTCTCTCTCCCCTTCTCTATCTCATCTCTCTATCTCTCTCCCCCCCCCTTCTATGTCCTCTCTCTCTCTCTCTCTCTCTCTCTCTCTCTCTCTCATCTCTGTCTCTCTCTCGCTACATCTCTCTCTCTCTCTCTCTCCTCTCCTCTCCTCTCCTCTCCTCTCCTCTCCTCTCCTCTCCTCTCCTCTCCTCTCCTCTCCTCTCCTCTCCTCTCCTCTCTCTCCTCTCCTCTCTCTCCTCTCCTCTCCTCTCCTCTCCTCTCCTCTCAGTCAGTCCATAGATACTGATGGTAGGTAGGACAGAGAGTTAGTTGCTGGTTTCCTCCATGGCCTCAGGCTACAGATGAAACAGACAGACACAGCACATCTCACTTCAGCAGCAACATAAAAAGGATACATCCCAAATGGCACCCTATTCCCTATATAGTGCACTACTTTTGACCAGTGCCCATATGGGACACTGCCAAATGCAACACTCCAGCAGCAGCAGTAACAGTAGCGGTCTGTCTGTCTGTCTGTCTGGGTTTCTACAACGTCTGCACTACTAAAGGACTCTGTCAGCGCTCTGGGTCTTTTCCTGTCTGTCTGTCTCTCTCTGTCTGTCTCTCTCTGTCTCACCGCCCAGTTCTACGTTTCTCTGTCTGCCCAACTGGAGACTATCAGAGGATAGGGCTGTGGATGTTTCTCTGTCTGCCCAACTGGAGACTATCAGAGGATAGGGCTGTGGATGTTTATCTGTCTGCCCAACTGGAGACTATCAGAGGATAGGGCTGTGGATGTTTCTCTGTCTGCCCAACTGGAGACTATCAGAGGATAGGGCTGTGGATGTTTCTCTGTCTGCCCAACTGGAGACTATCAGAGGATAGGGCTGTGGATGTTTCTCTGTCTGCCCAACTGGAGACTATCAGAGGATAGGGCTGTGGATGTTTCTCTGTCTGCCCAACTGGAGACTATCAGAGGATAGGGCTGTGGATGTTTCTCTGTCTGCCCAACTGGAGACTATCAGAGGATAGGGCTGTGGATGTTTCTCTGTCTGCCCAACTGGAGACTATCAGAGGATAGGGCTGTGGATGTTTCTCTGTCTGCCCAACTGGAGACTATCAGAGGATAGGGCTGTGGATGTTTCTCTGTCTGCCCAACTGGAGACTATCAGAGGATAGGGCTGTGGATGTTTCTCTGTCTGCCCAACTGGAGACTATCAGAGGATAGGGCTGTGGATGTTTCTCTGTCTGCCCAACTGCCATGTTAGGGAGGAGATGCCTTTCAGAGAACGGGGTTTCATTGGAAACAGGGTTCCTGGAAAGAGAAGAATGCCAGCTAGCTTATGCTCTTTATACATGACACATACATGTATTCAATACTGTCAGCATGTATGATATCCTATCAGCTATGTATCAGCTATCAGAGAATAGCTTCATCTGGAAACGGTTCCTGGAAAAGAGGGATCAGCTGAAAGACAGCTATACCTGGCACAGAGAGATGGTGAGATGGACTGTAGGAAAGAGCTGAAAGACAGCTATACCTGGCACAGAGAGATGGTGAGATGGACTGTAGGAAAGAGCTGAAAGACAGCTATTCCTGGCATTAGAGAGATGGTGAGATGGACTGTAGGAAAGAGCTGAAAGACAGCTATACCTGGAACAGAGAGATGGTGAGATGGACTGTAGGAAAGAGCTGAAAGACAGCTATACCTGACAGAGAGATGGTGAGATGGACTGTAGGAAAGAGCTGAAAGACAGCTATTCCTGGCACAGAGAGATGGTGAGATGGACTGTAGGAAAGAGCTGAAAGACAGCTATACCTGGCATTAGAGAGATGGTGAGATGGACTGTAGGAAAGAGCTGAAAGACAGCTATACCTGGCACAGAGAGATGGTGAGATGGACTGTAGGAAAGAGCTGAAAGACAGCTATACCTGGCACAGAGAGATGGTGAGATGGACTGTAGGAAAGAGCTGAAAGACAGCTATACCTGGCACAGAGAGATGGTGAGATGGACTGTAGGAAAGAGCTGAAAGACAGCTATACCTGGCACAGAGAGATGGTGAGATGGACTGTAGGAAAGAGCTGAAAGACAGCTATACCTGGCACAGAGAGATGGTGAGATGGACTGTAGGAAAGAGCTGAAAGACAGCTATACCTGGCACAGAGAGATGGTGAGATGGACTGTAGGAAAGCGCTATCAATATTGTCAGCATGTAGAATATTCTAAAGGCTATCTACTTATCAGACAACTGCTTTCACGTGGCCTTTCTGGGAAAGAATAGAACACCAACTAGCTAGGCCTTCCTCTGACACCGCCTGGTATAGAGGTCCTGGATGGCAGGGAGCTCAGCCCCAGTGATGTACTGGGCCGTACCCTCTGTAGTGCCTTACGGTCGGATGCCAAGCAGTTGTCGTACCAAGAGGTGATGCAGCCAGTCAAGATGCTCTCAATGGTGCAGCTGTATAACTTTTTGAGGATCTGAGGGCCCATGACAAAACTTTTCAGCCTCCTGAGGGGGAAGAGGGGGATTATTTTTCCTGAGGGGGAAAAATAATTACACTCAAAGGGAACTTTGCTCTAGTGGTGAGGAAAACTTGACAGAGAGAGATTACACTAGACAGGATTACAAATGTGTCTGCACAGCCTTGTCATTTGAGTGAGTGAGAGAGAGAGAGAGAGAGAGAGAGAGAGAGAGAGAGAGAGAGAGAGAGACATCAGTTGGTGTCACGCTTCAAATCACAGTCAACCTAAATGTGCGTCGAGACTTTGATCTTTGGGTAAACAGACACTGTGTACTACACACAGGCATGAATTTACATTACATTTTTGTCATTTAGCAGACTCTCTTATCCAGAGCGACTTATACGAATTAGGGTTAAGTGCCTTGCTCAAGAGCACAGACAGATTTTTCACCTAGTCGGCTCGGGATTTGAACCAGCAACCTTTCGATTACCGGCCCAACACTCTTAACCTCTAGGGTACCATCCCATCCTGCAGGGTTAGGGTTAGGGCTGGGGAGGGTTGAGGGGAATGCACAAACACACACACACACCTCAGGAGATGACAGATCCCCATATACATCCATCTGCAGTAGGTCAACATTCTGATGACCCAGAAGGATAGGAGGAGAGGGGGAGGGATAGGAGGAGAGGGGGAGGGGGGAGGGATAGGAGGAGAGGGAGAGAGGGGGAGGGGGGAGGGATAGGAGGAGAGGGGGAGGGATAGGAGGAGAGGGGGAGGGATAGGAGGAGAGGGGGAGAGATAGGAGGAGAGGGGGAGGGATATGAGGAGAGGGGGAGGGATAGGAGGAGAGGGGGAGGGATACGAGGAGAGGGGGAGGGATAGAAGGAGAGGGGGAGGGATAGGAGGAGAGGGGGGAGGGATAGGAGGAGAGGGGGAGGGATAGGAGGAGAGGGGAGGGATAGGAGGAGAGGGGGAGAGATAGGAGGAGAGGGGGAGGGATAGGAGGAGAGGGGGAGAGATAGGAGGAGAGGGGGAGGGATAGGAGGAGAGGGGTAGAGATAGGAGGAGAGGGGGAGGGATAGGAGGAGAGGGGGAGAGATAGGAGGAGAGGGGGGAGGGATAGGAGGAGAGGGGGGAGGGATAGGAGGAGAGGGGAGGGGGGAGGGATAGGAGGAGAGGGAGAGAGGGGGAGGGGGGGAGGGATAGGAGGAGAGGGGGAGGGATAGGAGGAGAGGGGGGAGGGATAGGAGGAGAGGGGGGGAGATATAGGAGGAGAGGGGGGAGGGATATGAGGAGAGGGGGAGGGATAGGAGGAGAGGGGGAGGGATAGGAGGAGAGGGGGAGGGATAGAAGGAGAGGGGGAGGGATAGGAGGAGAGGGGGAGGGATAGGAGGAGAGGGGGAGGGATAGGAGGAGAGGGGGAGGGATAGGAGGAGAGGGGGAGAGATAGGAGGAGAGGGGGAGGGATAGGAGGAGAGGGGGAGGGATAGGAGGAGAGGGGGAGAGATAGGAGGAGAGGGGGAGGGATAGGAGGAGAGGGGGTAGAGATAGGAGGAGAGGGGGAGGGATAGGAGGAGAGGGGGGAGAGATAGGAGGAGAGGGGGAGGGATAGGAGGAGAGGGGGAGGGATAGGAGGAGAGGGGGAGGGATAGGAGGAGAGGGGGAGGGATAGGAGGAGAGGGGTAGAGATAGGAGGAGAGGGGGGGAGGGATAGGAGGAGAGGGGGAGGGATAGGA